>NC_056744.1:623414008-623531508 GCF_019279795.1 Protopterus annectens
GGTTTGCTTGGCTATTGGTCAGGTCAGGTCCGCGCTACATTACGGCGGACATGTTTGTGTGGCGTCCATTTTACTGTGTGTGCAGGTCAGGAGGTGTCAATCCATGGGGCCTACACTGTCAAAGTATGTGCTATGCGTTCCCTCTTTGCCAGGGCGTAGGCATATTGGGTACGCCTCTGTCTACCTACTGGGGCTGGCTCAGTGTGTCCATGGCGCTGAACGCCCTGTGCCTGTGCTTGCCCTGGCAGTTGTGGCGGGCTTGGTGGCCCTCCAGCATTATGTCCCCGCAGCAGCTGTTTCCGCAGAATCATATTGTGTAGCATACAACATACTATGAATATGTGGGCACTTGTGCCTGGAGAGTACTGCAAGGCTCCACCGGATGTATCCAAGCACCGGAACCGTGATTTCAACATCCCAAACACACGCTCTATGATTATTCTTGTTTGTGCGTGTGCCTCATTATGGCGTTCTTGCATGTGTGTGTGTGCATTTCTGATGGGTGTCATCAACCACGGCTCCAGTGCGTAGCCAGCATCCCCCACAAGGTGACCTTGTGTGATGTCCCCCATGGCGAATACCTGATACAGCTGTGAGGCATGCCAGATATGGGAGTCGTGGTAGCTTCCAGGGCTGCCAGCACACACATCCATGATAATGCCCTGCGCATTGCACACGACCTGGCAATTGATGGAGGGGTATCCCTTGCGGTTTATGTAGCATCTACCCTGCTCCCCGGGTGGTGACTTAATTTCTATGTGCGTACAGTCTATCGCACCCAGTACCTCCGGGTATTGTGCCACATGGTGGAAGCGGCGCATATTGCTAGCCAACTCCTCCTGAGATCTGGGGAAATATATGTGCTCATGGGCATGTGGTAACATGGCATCCAGGAACTGGTGTAGTACCCTGGATGCTGATGCCTGTGAGATGCCCATTATGTCCCCGGTTGGCCTTTGAAAGGTACCTGTAGCCAGTATTCGCAAGCTCACACATACCTTTGTGTCCACTGGGATGGGCTCCCCTCTGTTGTCTCTTGTTCTCAGGCGCGGCCGGCACAGCTCCACTATTTGCTGTAACGTGTCCCTGTCCACCCTGTAGCGCTCTACTATCTCCAGGTCTCGCAGCCCCTGCTAGGTCACCCTTGGTCTGAACACTCTCCTTCTCCTGTGAGGCCTACGGTAGTTGTCGGCAACATCCTCCGCAACTCCGTCTGTCTCTGCCACATACCTATGCATCACGGCCATGGCGGCACCCAGCATATACATATTAAAAGTTCCCCGTCTGTTTACACCCTACGGTGCGGCGTTTGGGAAATCGTGCTGTGTGTTGTGTGCATTCACACTTAATACTGTTGTGCTGTATACCCGGTGATGTCATTGGGTGTGTCTGTGCAGCCGTATCCATGGATTATTTCCGTTGTTTTACGGTTGCTACTGCAACGGTATTGCCTTTAGTGTTACATTACAGTTGCCTGCATTGCCTTGGCTTTGCATCTTACATTACTGCATCCTGCAGGCACATGGCATATGATGCATTTTATCTGCAGCCGCAGTTATGCTACCTCTGTACTTGGCTGTGCTATTTCGGTTCTTTGCTCTTTGCATTTCTACTACATCCCCTACTATCTTTGCATTCATATGCCTTCCCTTTCCCGTTATGTAGCGGTCTGCATGCAGAGTTACCAGCTGCCGCCGTTTGCCCTTCCTGGATTGATTGGTGTTGATTGCTCATTACGGCTCCGTTTACACTGCTTCCGCATTTCCTCGTATTCTCCGCATTACCTTCCTATATCCGTGGTTGTTGACGGGGAGGCCGTCACATGACTGGTTTGGGGAACGTAGTCATCCTCGTGCACATGCATCTGTGCGCGCATTATGTACTCTCAGCGCATCTATTTCCTCACACGCCAGTCCTGATGCTGTGATGTGCATTGTACAGCCCAGATTTGCTGACCTCCAATATCCTTCCTCCTACGGTGGCACACCCCTCTGTGGTTGACATGTATCTCGTGTAGGCCACTCCTCGGTGTAGTACCGCTGCGCCGTTTGCTCCATCCTTACACCGGCGCCGTTTTTGCGATTCACTATTATCTGCCTCATTTGCATGGAATTGACTACTAATACATGGTTATGGCGCCGAACACCGCCACCACTCCTTGACAACCATTGCGCTGGGGTTGAAGCTTTACATACATACTATGGTGTGTGGTGGCTGTGCAGCTGATGTGTGTTATACTGCTCTTTTAGGACATTGTCATATTATTTCATTGCTTTGCAACTTCTGTGCACATATCCGGGGGGGTCTGCTGTTCTTTCTACGTACATGCCATTTATGTCATTTTTTACATTTTGTGCATATTTTCTTTGGACATTCTCGGTGCCTTTCCACATTGGCATATTGCACCTGTATGATACCTGACTTTGACAGCCTTCCGTTACTCCTCGGTCATGTTTGGGTAAATGTAAACCGTTTTTTTTTGGTTTACATTGCCGTCTTTACGCTTACGCCTCGCCACGTGGATCGCTATTTGCCTTCATTTGCATGGTGCAATACCGCACACAGTGTGTTTTGCATACCTACGCCGGGGGCGGAGACGGTCCGGCACACGCCGGTAGTGCACGTGGAATTCATTCATACCTGAATCGCTCAGCAGCCATATTTGGCGTTATAACGCCAACGCTATGCTGGCGCCTGGCGCAAGGTTCATGAATCCGGGGGAGAGAGTAAAATGCAAAATGAATATTACAAAGCATAGTATTTTCTGTGCTGGAACTGCCAGCAGTATCAATATATGTACAGAAAGAATGTTGTTGTTAATCCCCTAACAAAGAAAGAATTTTATTTAAATAATTTTGCCACCTATGGTTTGAAAAATATAGTATATATGGGGCAATTAAAATACAGAATTAGCATTCATATGTCAGAAATAAATAGAGAATACTAGCACCCTTTTTAAATGTATGCATGAGACGGAGAAACGCATTGTTTTGAATTTGCAGTTTTATATAATTAGACCTAGCATTAGAAAGGGAATATCATAATGAAGACAAAAGAATTAGAATATAAGTGGATTTGTAATTTTAGAGGTGATACAAGCCTAGGTTTTAATGGGAATTTGAAAATGAGCCAGTTTTAAAGTTAGAGTTTAAGGAAATGAAAACTGATTGTGAGATATTTTAGGCAGCTAAAACCCATGTTTTTAAACTGTATGTTAACAGTTAATAAATCATTATTTGCAAAAGCTGTGTGAAGGTTTGTGAACTGTATCTACTTTGTTTGTTTTGCTAAAATAATTCAGCGTGTGTTTCTGGGAGATGTCCATTTGTGTTTAATACATAGACTGCTGCTAAAGGCTTTTTTGTAGTGTCTGTAAAATATTGGTTAGCTCTGTACAGGGAGCTTAGTTTCAAATGTTTGTTTTCGATAGCCTCGACAAGGTGCTGATCATGTTTCAGTTTATCTTCTAGAAGTATTTAGAGTAGTTTGTCTTATGTTATGCTTTGTCTTATTGTGTTATTCCCCAAAATATATGGAAAGTGTGTGTGTGTGTGTGTGTGTGTGTGTGTGTGTGTGTGTGTGTGTGTGTGTGTGTGTTTGTATATATATATATATATATATATATATATATATATATATATATATATATATATATATATATATATATATATATTTTTTTTTTTTGATATATTGTTTAAGTATAAAAAGCATTAATGTAATCTTTTTGGAGTTCAGGATTTGATCTACAGTGCCTAACCAAGATTATACCCATGCAAAAGAATCTTCACTGATTTCCTGTAGGGTGCTAAGTGATAGGACAGAAAACATACGTGATGCATCATCTGCATAAGTACCTATACTTGTCTGGTGGTGGTATGGAGTTTATTTGATAAAGATGTTAAATAGGAGAGGGCCTAGAACTGAGCCTTGTGGGAAGTTGACTGCAATTGGTAAGAAGGTAAACAAGTATTTCTTCCATTTTATGGATTGCTGATTATTTGTTCGATAGCTATGAAAGCAGATGAGTGACAACTTGATTTAGACCAAGGGAAGAGAGATCAGTGAGAAGTTTTTGATATAAAACAGTATTGAAAGCTTTGAATAGATCCAGGAAAAAAATAGACTAGATTACCATTGTTTCAGTTATGGCTGAAATTGTTGGTAAAGCTAAGGAGAGCAGTTGTACTATGACTTGATATGGAAAACATGCTAGACAATAAATTGTCGGTAAGGTATCTGAAATGCTGGCAGTGCATGTATTTTTCAAGAATTTCTGATAACGCTGATAGAATGGCGATAGGTCTGTAATTAGACAGGTCACCTGAGTTGCCTCCCTAGTGTAGTGATATTATAAATGATTTCTTCCAGATGGTTGTAAAGTGATTTTCTGTTATGGATCAGTTAATTAGGATAGAGACAGGGAAGACTAGAGTGCCTATCAGTGAATTTTAGGTATTTAGTTGAAAAACTTTCAACTGCCAAGGTTATAAGCTTGAGGTTGTGCAGATACTTTCTAATAGAGGCAGTTTATACAGGTTGGAAAGATAAAGATGAAGATGGTGGTTGTGTTGTTGTAGTTGAGCTGTTAAGGGGGAACAAGAGCTTTGTTTTGTAAGAGAGAGAGAGAATAGTGTTTATAAAGTAGGAGTTAACCTGTGTTGTTACATTGTCTGAGTTGTTATTAGTTGTTGGAGAAGGGATTGTGGTTTGGCTGGGATATATTATTATTTTTTTTATGGAAGACCACAACTGCTTTGGATTTTTCATAGGTGATTTGGAAGTTGGAAGTTAGAGAAGCATGGCTTTTTACCATTGCTGATGTGTTTCTTTGCAAGATTTCTAAGATATCGAAATTGCTGATATACAGATCAGGTTTTGTTTGTGGACCATATTTTCCAAGCTTTGTCTTTTTGTAGGAGAAGGTGACTGGTGTCTTTTGTTAACCAAGCTGCAGAGTTTGATCGGCTTATTTTTGTTCATGGTGGAACATGGTTATTTAATTTATTTAAGAAAATGCTGTTAAAATGGGTTACGTGATCTTCTAGGATCAATGTTTTTAGGATATTCCAATTGTAGGGCCTAAGGGTAGAAATGAAATTGTTTTGGCTGAAATTGCTTATGTTACATACTTGTTTGTAGGTTATGTGTTTCTATATACCATGATGGTATCTAAAAGCATGGGCTGGTTGATGGTCACTAATAAAGTCAGCTAGGTAATCAGAGTAGTTAATGGTATTGGGTGCATTTGTAAGAACCCAATCTAAGGTGGATTGTTTGTTATTAAGTCTGTGTACCTTAACTGTGGCATTTACCAGTTGTGTAAATCCAAATAAATTCACTGAAGAAGTGTTTCTATTGTTTTAATTCCAGCAGATGTTCGGGTCACCCATTATGATGGTTTCTTAGGGTATGCCAGTTATAATGGCAGCAAATGGGGAAAATCAAAAGAAGATTAGAACTGAAATAGAAGTCGAAAATAGAGGAACAGGTTAACTACTTCAAGTATGTGGTCGAGATGAAGGGAAGTCTGTATGAGGGGGTTCAAAGCTAGAATCAGACAGGCTGTGGGAAACTGGCACAGATTGTCAGACGTAGTGAGTGACAGAAGAATGCCAAAGAAGCTGAAAAGTAAGGTGTTCAAAACGGTGGTGCAACTAATACTACTGCATGGTACAGAAACCTGGAAAATAAAGGCAGAGCAGTTGAGGACGCTAGAGGTGATGGAGATGAAGTGGCTGTGATGGATGGTAGGATGCACCCTGTGGGACAGATGAAGATATGATCATATAGCAGAAGCTAAACAATCTCTAATTGCAAAAAGGTCAAAGAGAACAGATTACAGTGGTTCAGGCACATGTGCAGAAAAGCAGATGACAACCTCATGAAGAAGATTTGTGACTGACAATAGGAAGGTAAGAGGAAACGAGGGCATCCAGCAAAGAGGTGGATGTATTGTGTGAGAGAAGACCTGTGACAGTCAGGCATGAGCGTCAAAGAAGATAGAAAAGTGGCATTGAATAGACAGAGATAATGACAATTGACACAACACCCTGCCCCCATGTAGAAAATGAGAAAAAGGGGGTTGATGATGATGGTGATGGTGAACCAATGATCAAGGTTTCTTTTGAATAGGGTCAGGGATCAGCACTGGTTCACATAGATAGGGAGCTTATTCCAAAGAGCAGGGATCCTTTGAGACACATATCCCAGTGGGTTCTATTTATGTCACAGACAAAGTTCAGGTCCTTGGATCCAGTGTTTCTGGTGCTGTTTTTCCTGTAGATGTGCAAGAGATCCAGCAAAGCTGGATCTGAGGATACTTAATATACTGAGCATAGTTCAACTCTTAGTGACTTATAGGACACTGAGTACATGTTCTATGTATAAAAAAATAATATAATAAATAATGGGTTTATGACATGTGCTCGAGACACACATCGTTGCTGACACTCACTTGTTTGGGCAGGTGGTCTAAATCCCACTACTCTGTCTCCCATAATGTTAACTATCTATACCAAAACCCTTTCACTAACTCTAAAAACTCACACCCAGTACCTAACCCTAAAGTCACCCAACCATCTTTAAACTTAAAATCCGCATCCCCCTCCCAACCCTAAATTCCCAATTGTTCTGTAAACCTAAACTCACCTTTCTATACCAGATGGCAACCTAACCCTAAAATCCCCTTCCCCCTCTCCTCTAGAATTACTCCTTAAACCTAAAATCCCCATCCCCATCGTTAACCTTAAAGTACCTATTGCTCCCTAAACTTAAAATCCCCTTTCCCCATCCCTAAACCTAAAATCTCTTTCCTCTTCCATCCACAATTGCTCCATAAACCTAGAATCCCCATCCCCCCTCCCTAACACTAAAGTCCCTATCTCTCCCTAAACCTAAAATCACTGTCACCTTCCCTAACTCTAGCATCCCTGCTCCCATCTCCATCTCCCTCTCTAAACTTAAAAGCACCTTCTTGCCTCCCCTTCCTCACTTGCCTGGTTTGGGGTGAGGACTTTTTTGTGTCTAACTCCTAGGACACAAGTAGATATTGTGGCAGCGGCATCACTGAACTTTCATTCAAGGTCAAGAGTGAACAGCGTGTCTGATGAAGTTACAGGCATTTGAGCCCCTTACTGTGAATACCTGGAATTTGAGCAGATGGGGCTCCAGCAACTCAGAACACCTGTAACAATAATAATAATAATAATAATAATAATAATAATAATAATAATAATAATAGTAATAATAATAATAATAAATATATTAAAGCTACAAATGGCAGGTTAGTCAGAAGAAGGTTTTTCCTTCCAGACCTAGTATCCAGGGATTAACTATATATTTAGGTACTTGTAGCAGTCTTGGTGTAGTTTTTTCACAGTGCTTCATTATTATTGTTCGTTTTTGTCAGGTCAGTCAGCTACATATTTCTACAGAAGTTTCCTGCCAATGAAATTTTCATCAGTTTCATGCTATGGCACATTCTCTCCTCTAATGAGGTTGTTAATATTTTTCAAAGAGGTCTGTCTCTGTGGTAGATTGCTCACATTTTGATGGATTCTAGGCATTAGCACAGAGTTAAGTACCCTGTAAGTACAATACAAAATAAGTACAGTTATAGACATTTTGCTGCTTAAGTGCATGTTGGTTTGTGTTCTTTGTCAACTCTTTCAGTCATTAATACTATTTAAGTATCACCATCATAACTCTCAACTTCTTCCTCTAGGCTCTGGGATAAAGCCAGAATTACCAAGGATGATTAGGGTAATTAAAAAATTTTAGTGCTGCTAGCTTGATAGACTGACAGAGTCAAGTGTGGCAACTAACAAGCACTTTATGAAGTAAAAGAAGTGTGTAACTCCAACAATTGTTATTATTTATTACGTGTAATCTACTAACCTTTCTCCCAGAATTGCCTGTTTCAGAAGGGAGGAGGGATTACATGGGATAGAAAAAAATATTTAGCCTAAGTTGGGGACAACTCAGAAATCAGGGAGAATTTATATGTATAGTCACCACTGTCCTTATTTTGAGAGCTGTCCCTTTTTACATAAGAGTTTAGATTCATAAATGGGATACGTTTAGCATTACATTCAACTGATATTAGCTATTGGCCATTGTTGGATTGCCAAAATTAAGTTATAATTTAGTTAAAAAAAAAAATGCAAATTCAGAGGCGGACCCAAGCACCATTGTACACAAAATCACATTCATTACAGTTTATATCTGTTATTTATTCTAGGCAGGGCAGTGTCCACTCAGGCAAGCAGGGACAGACTAAAATAAGAATAGATAAATAAATAAATAAATAAAGTGGGAAGTGGAACTAGAAACTAGTTGGAAAAACAGCGGCATTTTAGTCTCTGCTCATTCATGCTTATCTTTGTGCCTTCACTTACCCCTTATTCTGCACATACCCTACTTTTAGTCCAGGCTTAAGGTGTTGTTACAGGGTTAGGTAACAACAGGTCAGAGAAGCCCTTATTCAGTGTCAGTCCACATCGGTATTATTGGAGGAGGCTTCCTAGGAGTCCTAAGTTGTGCAGAGTTTCATCTTAGCTTTATTATTATTTTGGTTCAACTTATGTGTTTCCAACACTGCGTGCTGCGTATAACCAGCTAGTGATACCACTAATTGGTATTTGTCTGACACAACTGTTATATTGTTGGGTTTGCAATTTAGCTATTTTTCTACTAATCACTAGTATTTAATATTATTTTTTTGCGCTTTAGAACATGTCTACAGTGGAGGAGCTGAAGGCTAGATGGGAAGCTATTACATCCCGTACCAAGGCCCTGTTTGAAGACTTTGTGGATGAGGGTCAGTGACAACAGGGAAATCCCACCCCCAAGCAAGGCAATAAAACTAGGTCAATTGATGTTCAGTTGGAGGCACTTAAGGAAGGTTTGACTATGAAGAGATCCAGACACGGATATGAGAAAGGTACAGCCAAGTCGGCGAGAGAAGACCTGGCCAAGTCAACTGACAACATCAAGCAACCAGTTGTGCAAACAGGTAATGTCCCTAGCATCAGTTTGTGGATGTATATGTCAGTCAGCTGAGGAGTACTAAGATGTTTTATTGGATTCATTGTCAGATGTGTGTAGATCTAGATTGTTTGATTTGTTTATTGAGAAGGGCTTGAGCTCCCCACAGCAGTTATCTTTTTCATGGGGGTTGCTGGATTCATTGGTGACAAGGGCTGTTCTACAGTTGTCACTGGTTGGGCAACCCATAAGCATAAGTAATGGTCAAGGTTTTGAGTTGGACAGAGCTTCTGCTACTCCAGGGGTGGCAATTATTTTGCTCATTCCTGCAGCAACTAGGAACAAGATTAATAGGGGTGAATATGTCAACATACTTGAGTTGGTTGATAGCGAAGGTATTCAATCCCTAACGGATGTGGTGAGAGAGACAACAAGGAGATGGCATCTGCTTTGGCAGCTATAGGCAAGAAGCAGCTATGGAAGTTTGGAGTTCATAGCTGGGACAACTGGATGGTAATATTTATTTATTTCATGGTTGTTATATTGGAGAAGGATAACAACTGTCTCTGCCATTGCTTACATACTATTTTACTATTTGGGAAGCCAAGCAATTTAGGGGAGGCTGTCATGGCTTTGTATGATCAAAAGTTCAAGTAACTGATGGTGGTCCATGGATCTCTAAGATGGAAGGAGACATATCGACACCTGGCTTGGAGAAATGCCTAATAAACACAAGGTTTTAATTGGAGTAAACACAGAGGAAGTAAGGGCTCAAAGTTAAAGCTTGTGAGTTTTGAAAAGCAGCACATGTGCATGGCAAGCATGTCAGTTTCCACGTGTGTGCTTGCATTGTGCAAAAAGTCATCCTGTGGTCAAATGATGGGCTAAAAACAGTTACATTTTATGTAAATCTATATCTAGGGGTAAATTAAGGCCATCTGTTTTTCTTTCAGATACTCTACTTAGGGGTGTTGGTTCTTTTTTAGGTGCTTGGAGAAGTCATTCCTTTTGTGCCTTCTACAGCAAGTAGGTGTACATACTTCCCTATTAAGGAGGGGGCATTGGATATATTGTTAGCTGATTACCCAATTGTTCCAACATGGCAGGAGTTATTAATAAGATTTCTATTATGTTTTCCCATAAAAGCTCAGGTAATCCCTAACTTTAAGCCCTGTTGGCATTTATGCTTGGTCATGGAAAGGAAGATATTCTCATGGCTCTGCTTAAAAAAGTGATTTTCGGCCAGCAGAGTTGTTGAATTATTTAGTACCCTTTTTTCTCAATTCCACATTCCTCCCTTAGGCTTAGTACCCTTGAGGCCAGTATAGACTTATTCACCACCTATCATTCCCAGGGGTTTATCTGGCAATGACAATATTAGACAGGATGAGACACAGGTACAATACTCTTTTTTTTTGGAGGATGCTATCAACATTATCAATGGTTTCCCCAATCTTTGGCTAGCAATATTTGATATAGAAGCTGCCTTTCATTTGCCACCCATTCGAACAGAAAGCTGGCTCCTTTTGTGCATGTGTATGGGCAGGCAATTTTATTTCAACATGGCTGTGCCCATAGAGTGTGCAGTTTCTTGTGCCACATTTGAAACATTTAATATGACACTCCATTGGTGATGGCAAAAGAGAGTGTCATAACAGGCAGCAGTTCACTACTTTGACAACTGTTTTAATTGTGAAGGTAACAGGGCTAATGGTGTTCAGGAAAGCATGAGGATTTTCTGTCAGATGTATCATGAATTGGGATTTTCTTTGGTAAAGAAAAAAAAAAGATGTTTCTGTTAAGGCTCTGATATTTTATGGGCTTGGATATCGATGTATTGGCTTCCACCTTTGGGCTCCCAGAGTTTAACATGGTCCATTTGCAGTCAGGCATAAACAATGTCTTACAGCACAGAAAGGTCAGGATATTTATTAGGCTGTTCAGTTTTACATGCAAGGCTGTTGCTCCAGACAGCACCTTTACTTGGGCCTTGGTGAACTTGTCAAAAGGCCAGCAAGCTGAAATACCACACGGTCAGAGTCACAAACAGAGTAAATGAAAACATGTACATTTGGCAATTCTCCAGGCAAAACATATTGGTATTTCTTATTGGCAGGGTGAGTGGATCTTGTCATGGGCCATGCATGGGGGTGGTGGAATGGTAGCATACTTTCAGTGTTGATAATATTCAGTCCTGTGGCCAGCTTCTCGATTTCCTGAGGTGAATAAGGATTTCACCTTTCTCAGACTTATACCTATTTGGATGGCAGGAACACGTTCACAACAAAAGAGTGGGTTTCCACTATCAATCTGTGTTACAGGTCCTTCCTAGGAAGACCTCCACGTCTAGGCAGATACAGCCATTGCTAAAGCTGTTAGTTCTCCACAGCTTCCAGATTACTTTGTTATTTACAGGTAGATACATCCCAAGTAAATATAACAAAATAGCTGACAGTCTTCCTCGGTAATAGTTCTCCATATTTCACACCATGCCTCTGTATGCTGTAGAAGAGCTTACCAGCATCCTGTCCCACCTTTGGCTGACTGACACAGACTAATTGCATAGCTTGACTTGAACTCCTAGGTACTTAACACAAAGAAGTCATATGGAGCAGTCCTGCTGTCCTTTATGGAATTTTACAGAATTCTATCAGCAGCAGACAGGATGTGGTCATTTTGTTGATCAGTTTATATTTAGTGTCAAGGTGCATTTTGAATGGGGGCTATAAAAACCTTGCATATTCACTTAGAAGCCCTCAATTTACAAGCCATGTTATCAGATACACCAGATTTTACCAAGTCCTGGATCACGTCCAAAATGGTTATTGGTTGGGAAGAGGCAGTTGGTTGCTGTGGAGACAGTAGATGTCCCACTAACAAGAATTTGCTCCACAGCATTTTGAAAGGAATTCATGCATTCCATTTAGATTATTCCTTGTATTTTGTATGAGCAATGTCCATGTGCTGGCTTTACTGGGGATCTATTCTCATTAGTGGACTCCTTTTATCACTAACTTGGGGTGATTTATATGTTCACGAGCAGGCTGTTGTTATTTAGTTATGCCAGTACAAAAACAGCTAACTGAGTTGGGGCAGGTCAATTATTTAAGATAGGGCTGCCTGTCCATTTTTCTGTCCAGTTCATTGAGCAACAGTCCTTACTAGTTTATGTGACATGGCCCTCCATTCTGAGTAAGTCTTTAAGCTTCCATATGGGAGGGTTATTACCAGTAGACAGCTTTGGCAGTCTTATGCATAGGGATTTGGCTGTGCAGAGCCTTCCTATACTGGGCATTTCCATGCACATCAGATCTAGCTAGAGAAGCCTAATCTAATGAGGTCATTAAGATAATGTGGTGGTCTTCCTCCATTTTTCTTAAATATATAACAGGTAGAACTGGGTAGTGTTAATTCCTGTCAGTTGTGGTTTGTTGTAGATGTCGCTCGTATTGTCATTCTTAGCCACTCTTTTTATTAAGTTGTCAGCCAACAGAGTGCATTGGTAAAGCCAAATATTTAAAACCCGGAACCAGAACAAGCATGTGTAGACGTTGTATGGAAGAACTATCTTGGTTTGCATTGTGCACAGTTGATGTTGGTCCTTGACAGTGGTATTCAAGAAGCTGGAAAACCTCATCTGTTGTTACTTCACATTGTTGGGAATAATATTGGCATTTTTAGAGTTATCTTCATGCCTTAGCATGACTGACTGCAGGCAGTGAGGGTTTGGTCAACTACCATTCTCTGGCTTTGTTTGTCTAACATGGTAATTCTGGCAACAGCTAAAAGTGTGTCAGTTTGGAAGCTTCTTAACAACACAACACCCAGGGCAGCCCCCCCCCCCCTTTGGCTTTCATGGTATGAAACACTGGGATTTTTTTGCTTTGACATTCAGTTATCAGATGTTGACTTGAATTTGTTTAATCTTCATTTATCATTTTGTGTACCAAAAGTTTTATGACCTTCACTGGTGCACAAGTTTTAGTTCTCATTGCATTTAAATGTTATTTAGTTTGCATCATTCAGTTTCTTTCAAAAGCATAAGGTCACTTATTCAGCAATGACGTTTATGAGCATAGCTTTGTTTTATTGATTTTGCACATATTAATCTGTGTTATAGTCAGACAATTTAGGTGGTTGAATATTACCTTTCTAATGCTAGTAGTACAAGGATAGAATGCTACTGCCAGAAAGGAGAGGAACAGGCAGTTTCTGCCTGGTGGATAGTCACATGGGTAGCATTCCACTCTTGCATCCCCCCACCATTTCTTGGGCCACTGGACCAACATACTGGTTAGTGAGCGCGAGTGGTTTAAATATTGTGCCCATAATGTCCAGTATGCTAAGAGACACTGGGTCAGACAAGCCAGCCAGAGGGCAGTTGTTATGTTACTCAAATCAGGTTGTCCAGAAAGTTTTGTTATTGTGTGATTATACATTATTTAAATTAAGTGCTGTGTGACTACTGCTGTTGTTGGATTGCATTTCATTTTGAATTGGATTTATTAATTTAAGGTTAAATACTTTCATTATTTTTTATTTTTGCTCTTAAATTACAGTTTATTTTGCTTTAAATGACTGGGATTGATGCAGCTGCTTTGCTTTTGGTAAGAGAAGGAACAGAAGAACATTTTGTTCCTGCTGAGTCTGATAGGGCAGTATGTATCGGACTTCACTGAGTGGTCTTGTTGCAGTTTTGTTGGAAACATTTGCAGTTCCTTTGTAAAGTTGGGTTTCTGTTGTTGTAGGTTCTATCCAGGTTATCCACTAACAGAAGAAATAGCAAGTGTACTGAACCCATAAACATCTAGGATAATACTACTTCGAAGGAAGCAGCTTGGAGCTAGAGCTATTCTTTTGCTTCTGGTAAGAGAAGGAGCAAAGTGCACCTTATATCATCTCCAAGTGCTGTTTTTGTCACTACATTTAAACTGTTGAATTCAACTTTCCTATTTTAATTGTTTGCTATTGGAGTTACTGTGTAAGTTGATTACTTCCTGCACTTTCAGCTTGGATTACTGTTTAAGTTGATTATTTACTCTGCACATGTCAACTCAAGGCTTTCAAATATTGCCTAAAATCTTGACCACCCCCATAGTGCTTTTTTAGGCATTGCCAACCTGATAAACCTTCCAACTTAGAAAAATCAGCCCAAGAAAATCTAAAGATGTTACTCAATGTCAGGAGTTTAAACAAGAAACTCCACTCCCTGCAAGTTTGTCACCCTGGAAAATTTAGACATCTGTGCAGTTACTAAGACATGGTTTAACGTCACAGAGTACACCCTGGCAATGTAGAGATATAATGCCTTCCACACATTTAGACCAGCTACTACACAGGAAGGGACAAAAGGTGAAGGTGTCTCAGTCCCAATCTGCAATAAAAAGAAACACAGCTCAAGTCTGGTCAAAGAGTATGGTGCACCTAAGCTTTTCCACATCCAAATTACCATAGGCAAAGCCCCATTCCACATCTGTGCAAGCTCTGGGTCTCCAACTATGACCAAGAAAACCCATAAAACAAACTTAAACATACTGGAGACACTCTCCATTCAACCCAACTGCATATTCATGGGCTACTTGAACAATCCCAATAGAAACTGGGAATCATACATGACCCCAAACATGCAAGCCCAGAGTTCTGTATTTTGTAAAGACAAACAGCCTGGACCAACTAGTCTGTATGCCCACTAGTGGCACTAACATCACTGACCTGGTCCTCACAAATATAGGAGAATGTTGCACTCCCCTCCCTCAGTGCAAAGTCCTCACTGGTCAGGTTGAACCTTAAAGCTATCTCCTTTTAAATAAAATAAGACCCGGGATCCCAGTTAACACTGGAAAGTTTAGAAATTATTCTAAGGCAAACTTCCTACTATTAAGTGATATCCTGGCAAAATGTAAAGCCTTCCCAAACCCTGAGATCACTGCTGTCTATTTTGAATTGTTCAAAGAAACCCTATACAGTCACGTTATTAGCTGCATAGAGTCAACTGTACCTAGCCGGAATAAGCACAGGATCAGCTCAAAAAAACAAACCATCCTGGTGGAATCTCAGAATCAACAGGGTATGTAACAAAAGGAAGAATTCATGGCAGAGATTAAGTGTAATATGCATCAAGCTAAAAACTCCCTCATCAATCTAAATAAGCAAGTGTGGAAGAAGAATCAAGTCTACCAAAGCCAAAAACAACCTCGTAGGCCAAGGACAATCACAAAGCATCCTTCAGCTATGTCTGTAACCTCAAAGTCAATACACAACAATATGCATCTAATTCTGAATGCAGCCACCTACACTAAGGCAGAAGATATAGAAAATCAAATGGCTGACAAACTTAGTTCCAATTTTACCCTCTCCCCTCCCTAAGTACCACTCAGGAAATACCCTCAACAATAACTCCTCCAATTATCACTAAGGAAGAGGTCCTCCATGCATTCTACAAGACCAAGGGCACTGCATCAATGGGACCTGATAATAACACAGGATGTCTCCTTAACAGCATAAAACACAAACAATCAGGACCACTAGAATGATTATTTAACCATAGCCTCAAGACAGACTTTGTGCCATGTGAAAGGAGGACTGCAACTGTCATCCCTCTGTACAAGGGCGGACCACCTACAGACCAGGAAAACTACATTTCCATAAGTCCAACTAGTCTTATATGCAAAGCAATGAAAATAATTATCATGGAAATGATAAGCAATGACATATGAAATCTCCAGATGCTGGATCCATCCTGGTTTGGTTTCGTTAATGGCAGGTCATGCCCATGCAATTGATGAACTTCTTTGAGAAGGTTACAAATGTAATGGACATGGGCAAAAAATGCATACTGTCCACTTTAACCTGGCTAAAACATCTGGCACAAAATCCCACTCAAGCACTATAAAGAAGCTCACAAAATTTGGTATAAATCCCTTTGTTACCCACTGGATCACAGATAAGACCCAAGAAATTAGGAGAGGGGAGTCTATCCTCAAAGAGGCCAGTCACTAGTGGAGTCCCTCAGGACTCAGTGCTGGGGTTGCTCATTTTAGGCATCTACTTCTCTGAAGTCAAGGTCAACATCAAGGGCCACTGGCTGACAAATACCCTCCAAGAAGGTGTGAAATAGACCTAAAAATTTGTGCAAGAGCCATGGTCTAAAACTCAATGCCAAGAGATGCATAATAGTTTCCTTTGGGAAGATGGCTACCCCTGGAAACTACCACATTGATAATACATCCCTAACAGTAGACCCAGTGGTCAGGGAGTTGGGAACACATGTAAACAGTAATCTGGCCTTTCACTGTCTCATATATATATATATATATATATATATATATATATATATATATATATATATATATATATATTAGTAAGGAAATAATTCTATGTTGTGCAACGTATAAACAAGAATATGACATCTAGATCCAGGGACAGCATTATTCCGCAGTGTTCAGCCCTCATTACCAATCACGGAGTACAGTGCCTAATTTGGTATGTACCTGGCCATATAAATGGAACAACTGGGCTGTATACAGGTGTTCCTCATGAAAAGAATATTGGGCTTAAACAGCATGTCCTATGTGGACTGCCTCAAAGCCCTATCTCTATACTTGGTGGCCTACACACTGCTGAGAGATGATCTATGCCTGACCTAGAAAAGCATCCACTGATCCAGTTCTGATGAACCTATTATACATCTGTAAAACAAATAGCATCAGATGTATGCTATCCAGGGACCTAAACTGCATCTGCAGTATAAATAGGTCATGTTGGAGGGACAGGTGTGTGTCACAGAGACTTCCCTTTCTAAGGAACAGGCTTCCCATCCATATGAAGAAGAATTCTTCCCTAACCCAGTTGAAGCATAATTTGGACCATTGGACTGGGAATCAGAAATTTTCCCCTGGTGTGGCACCTATGACTCTAGTATACATTAGCAACCTGTAAATGCTTCATCACCCATGCTCAAGACAGCATATACCCCTTAAAATAACCCTATGGAATAAAGAAAATGTCAGATACATTTTGGAAACATGACTAGACTTAAAAATAACCCCTCTGGGGTTATTAGTCTAGTAATAATCTGTGAACCTATGTACACTGCCATTGCAATAACGTATCTTGGTTATAATAGTTACAGTCATTAGTTTTGTGGCAGTCAATAAAATGTTCTCAATGGCTATCGTGGTCTAGTGTCATTTTGGGAGAAGGATGGGAACAAATATCCTTCATTATTGGAGAACTTTGTAAACGAATGCTAACAGTACAGAGGTATACAAAGAATGTCTGTCATACCACTAAGCCTCTTTGTGCAAGAAATCTGGACAAAGACTGATGTAATGGGGGAGAACAAAGGTCCAAAAATAGGGACAGATATTAAATATTGCTCTTATAAACTTATAAAGTTGATAGAATAATAGGAGTTTTCTTAGCATGCATTTTTCTGAAGAATATGAAGTCTGAAACTCAAATGCATGTCATTATTTAGTGACTTCAGTCCTTAGTTCATCGCATTGATTTGATAGAAAACCTCAGATTTTATGAAAAACAGACCAAAATATGAGGCAAATATCTGGGCAGTTGAAAGGTATTTTGCTTGTGTGAAAGGAGCACAATTCTAAAACTAGCTTTTTATGGGTATAAATGGTAGCAGCTGAAAATAATGAATATTCTTCCTATATGTCTAGGGCTAGAATTTTAAGGGTTGATTACATTTTTTAAATTATAGGGGGGTGGTGGGAGCAACAACATTAAGTTTGAGTACAAAATGTAGATTTCTGGCTACACCTCTGTTACTAAAAGTGGCAATGTATGCTTCTTCATATATTATGAGCATACTGTTTGTTCAAGTAAACTTGCATAGAATCGGTGAATTATTTCGTTGTAAGTAGCCAAGTCATTCAAACTTCTCATATCTATACCGGGAAGAGACGTTCAGTCATACAGAACAACATTTTATGATGTCTGTCTCATCAAGGTAAATGGGACCGTTTCTATCCTCTTCTCATTCCCATTATTTATCTTTTTCAGTGAAAAGTTTTCTGTCATTTACGCTTACACATCTTCAAGAATGATGAAACCAAACTTAAACATAAATCACTTAACAGGATTTATCATATACCACAACATTTTGTTGAACTCCTGCTATCTTTCATTAAACCTTGTTGAACATTTGTCATATACTGTAACAGTTTATGAAACTGTTGCCATCCTTCATTAGATTTCTTTAAATGTACACACAATTGCAATAATGTAATAAAAGATTAATGTAATAAACTATTAAAAATGGTAAACTGTATGTAGCGAGGAAGACCAAGATTGTGAAACTTGCAGAAAAATTGCACACACAATTTACCTGTGGCCTAGTCATTAACAAATTCTTATAAACAATGTACTATTGCCTTCATGTGTTAAACATTGGTATAAGTATTTTAAATAATATTTAGAGATGTTTATTTGTTTCCTAGTAACAAACGAGTTTATTGCAAAGGCGGACAGTGAACAGATGTGAGAGAAAAGAAACTGGAGTCCCCTTCTTTAGAGCACCGTAATGTCTATATCCTACAAAAGCAATGATAACTATAATATCCCTGCAAGGAAAACATATTTAAAGCTGAAAACACATCTGCCTGTAATCAAAAACTGGTAACTATTTTAAATGTGTAGAGAGTGAAAGAAAAAAGATTCATTCTTACATATATTATTCCCTTTTCTTTGAGGATTGGCAATATTGGATTTGGTATATATACTTTCAGGAAGTGGGGGGATTTCCTCCCCCGTGCCAGGAGGAGCAGGGGGGCTTGCCCCTGCAAAAAAAAGAAGTTAAAAGGAGAACAGAGATGTTCAATATTCTTTCCTCTCCTGTATTTTCTGTCCTGTTTTACTTTGTTTTGGGAATCACATTGCTGAGTTCTGGCATTTCAGTAGTGGACCCCAAATATTTGCTTCTACATGTGTAACTGCATGACATATAAAATCCATTTTTTTTCCTTTACATGAATAAAAAGACAGTCATTGAGCTGAAATGTAAGCATTTGTCCTGAAGGAGTTTTTTAGCAGCCTTTTAGCGTTGCCACTGTCTTAGCCAATTGTGTGTTAATCTGTCCGTCATCATAGACTAATATCCTATGTAAGATTAGTTTGTCCATCTTGTATCTACTGAGTATCAGGACAGACTCGGGCTTCCCTAAGACCCTGAATTGGATAAAATATATTCTGGCAAATGATGAATGAATGAATGAATGTATGTGTTCTCAGTACACTTGTTAGTCTTGTGGTTTATGCTGCTAATAGCATGGAATTAGAAATTGATTGAATGTTGTGGTACATGGTAAATCTGCTTCTTTCAGTTCATATAACAGTGTTTAATTAGAAGAAAAATATGTAGAAATTTAGAGTACTTACTTTTTTTGCTAACTGAAAAAAGTTATTGTTATTAATGTATAATTTCATGAATTTGCAATCTGTCTGCTAAGGAGGCAAACTCATGTTCTTTGAGCAGTCCTAAAATTACTATCATTCATATGGCTTAGCTAAGCCAGTCAGGGTTATTCAGTTTACAGCTTAAGCCGCACCACACAGTTCTATAATTCTTATTGACTTTACAGCAGGTAGTCCCTGTATATGAAAACAACAAAATATTTAAACAACTTTTCCATTCAATCTCCATTTTTAGCACCACTCATTAGGTATGAGTGTTATACACAATAAGCTATCAGTGTACTGTTATCACGTCTTCAGGTGAATATTTACATTCAATTCAATAACATGCTGTTCACTGTAGCTAGTTAAACATATTCTTATGTCCTTCTCTTCCAAAACCTACAATGCTCTAACAATAATCTCTCTGTCTCTAGCATTTTACATCTTTTAGTTAGCTGCCTTTTATGACTTAAGGATTAAGGATGTTATCAATTCAGAGCACCAAATGCAGGTTTTAAAAGGAGCAGAATTTTGCCAGCACAGTTTATAGCATGGCTCATGATTTTACTGTCAAAGAATGATGCAACATCATGGTCCACTGGGAAATGAAGAAGCATATAATTTCATTAAAAAATAAAGTAACATTTCTTTTTAACAATGAACAGCTTCCCCCTGAAATTTGCTCTACATAATGTCCTCATTTGTAAAGTATCTGCCTGAAATACCACTTCATGTATTAATACAGCTATAATACTCTTGTCAGGAGGTGGTGATTTTACAGAGATTTTGTCTGAAAAACGGGTCTGATACATGGACAGGCCATGAGCGAGTAAATTTTGCATGAGTCCCATCCCTGTTAAGTATTAAACAATGCCAAAACATCTCATTTTTAAGTTTTGGCTGCCATTTCATTTATGATGTTTGTCTTCCGATTAAAGAAAATTTGCATAAATACCACAATGTGAATGTCACAAAAAAACACACAGTAAACCAGATTTAGTATTATAGTGACTAAATTTATATAAAACAAGCCTGAAAGACAGACAGGAGGTATACGTAAGATCTCTGTTCACTTAGTTACATTTAATGTTTGCCTCAATTTAATTTTATTTGTATGGCAGGCAAACTAT
Source organism: Protopterus annectens (assembly GCF_019279795.1). Taxonomy (NCBI): domain Eukaryota; kingdom Metazoa; phylum Chordata; order Ceratodontiformes; family Protopteridae; genus Protopterus; species Protopterus annectens. Next base: position 623,434,537 of record NC_056744.1, read on the forward strand.
GGGATATTATTTATCATTATTTATGAGTTTAGTTTATACGTTTAAAGTGGAGTTTATTGCTAATTCATTTCTGCTCATTTAAAATCATAGGCTGTTTTAGTCTGTCAGTTCTTTTTATGTATACTGCTTCTGATTCTGCTTGAAGGATAAGATCAAGCCATTTTTCTGTAGAAGCAGTTAATTAGAGTCAGTAGAATTGTTAGTGACTATTCAAAGTTCTAAGAAAAAGTGAATATTATTACTAATATGTTTGTTAACCATGGTTACCCTATTAAAGTATTAAATAACATATCTGAAAAAGTTATTCATAATTGATGAGTCAGGTTTTCCCCTATCCTTAAGCAAGGAATAAATTTTAAAGCATATCAGGTTAAAGAGGGTAATGGTTGTAATCCCGATGGGTGTTGACAGTGATATATTAAGAAAATATTAACAGATAACTGGAAAATTATTTCTGGTAACTCTAAACTTATGAAAATTATTGGAGAGGTTCCACAGTTCTTTTATAAGATGTCCATTAACCTTAAGCAGTTGTTAATACATAATCCAGTTAGTGAATTGAAAACAGTGGTGAGGAAGAAGGGGACATTTTCCTGTGGTAACTGCAGGCAATGTAGGTTCATTAACAATGTTTCCACTGTTTATTTTGCAAACTTGAACTGTGTTTTTGAAGCAATTTTTTTTTTTAATTGTGCAAGCTGCAATATAGTTTACATTGCATCTTGATTTACAACAACTGGAAAGGCCGCAGAAATACCTCACAAAGAAGATTACTGGCCTCAAACAGATGCCCAACACAGACCGTCTCAAAAAACTCCAGCTTTACTCCGTCACATATCACCTACTCAGAGGTTATCTCTGCCTAACATACAAAGCTATGTCAAACCCAGAGCTGTTGGACATGCTCCACTTAAAGAAATCCCAATCCCTCCAAGCTACACGCTCTAGGGACCTAAATCTTGTCACCACAATAAACAGAACACGCAGGATAGATAGACTCCTGTCCCAGAGACTTCCCATACTCTGGAATAAACTACCTATCTATATCAAACAAAGCTCCTCATTAGCACAATTCAAGAAAAATCTTGATGATTGGATGGGAGATAGGAAATTCACCCCAGGGATCACTTCTGTGGCTCTGCTCGACAGGGGCACAGGAAAATAATTTTCTTGGGTGGCAAAAGCCAGGGTACCTTTTTGGCTGGGCTTGTATAGGCCCCAGGGCCGATAGCCTAGTACCTACCTATGAACCTCTGAATATATGAACATTGCAGTATGTAGCAAATTCCCATGGTTAAACCATAAGTAAATTAAAAATTAGAATCAGGGAACACCTTAAAGCAATAAAAGACAGAGATTTTGCCAGTGCATTAGCCAAACATTGTCATGAATGTTCAGGGTTTAGAAAGTTCCATTTTTCTGCTTTAGAACAAATAAGTCAGCTTCAACCATGTAAGCTGATGCAACAACCTTCTCGAAGTGAGAGAATTAAAGTGGCAGGTAGTTTTAAGGGCCAATAGGTTCCCAAGTCTGAATGAACACATCAACATAAAATGTTTATTAAAATTAAAAGTTGTTTAGATAAATTTTTAACAAATATTTTTTCATTGTTTTGAGTAGTTTTTAATGTTTTAAGTTTTTGATACATCAGTTTTGTATTTTATTGTGCCTTATGCTTTAAAACACTGTGATTCATTCATTTATCATTTATTGTTTAATGTGTTAATGATGTCATTATTGCTGATATAATTGACATATTTGTCTTAAATGAGAATGATAAAAGGTTAGCAAAAGTCGCTTTGTACATTTTCTGTTTTTGATGAAGTTCCACTCAGTATGAATAAGGATGAACAAAAGCGCTAAAAGTACTAAATCTTATTTTTTTCCTTGTTCAATTTTCTGTTTTCTCTGCAAAAATGTTTGGAGTCTGTCAACCAAGTTATTTTTATTTATTCTTTTTAATTTATATATATGTATGTTTGTGGTGCGTATGGAGGCTAATGTCATAAGGAGTCTGAGTGTAAAATTATAAAGAATGGTGGTCATACATAAGATGTCTGACTTTGAAAAGCACTTACCATTGTTTATATCTGTATGTATGTATGTATGTATGTATGTATGTATGTATGTATTTTTTTATGTTTTTGTAAAATGCACTAAAATGTAACTATCCATCTGTCAAACTAAGCCAAGTAGGTTGCTGTATCTGAAGTGGCCTTAAGATCTTCAATTTTAGAATTTTAGTTGTTCCCATTTTTTTGTCCCCTTCCTCATCTGGACAGTTGACCCAGTGCTCCACACTCGTTGCTGGATCTACCAGCTGCTGGGGGCAAAGCGGCATATCACCCCACCTCCAAAGCACTGTAGAGCCATGCCTACCCTCCACCTCCTTTTTGGGCCAAACTTCCTGTCATACAACATTCCTAGCCTCCACCAGGGATCATCACAGGAGACACTCCTGTCATAACCATCCCCTGCAGGCATGGTAAGAAGTATCCCTCCCTGTTGCTCTATCAGTCACCACTAATGGAACCAAGGCCATCTGCACAATAATGAGGGATGTATCTCTGTGTGCTAACAGAGAGACTATGCCCATTTTATTTTTGCCAAGAGTATCCTATATTTTCAAGTAGTTACTATGTCATTTACGGACACTGCCTTTCTTTTAAATCTAATTTCTCACTTAATGTCATATGTGATCTTAAGTATCAGATCCAAATGATTTACCTGAGTGCCGCTGTTGTAGACACTATTTCCCCTAATTAATGTAAGTATGGATGCATGGATTATGCCCACTGTGCTTGACTGCCTGTGTCTCACACCTTCTGTACTGCTCATAAAAGGGATGTCCCTAAATGGCCCATTTAAAAATACTTCTTAGCACTTGCAACTTGCATACTGTGCTTTGGTCAGTATGTCGTCCAGGAAGACAACCATTATCTCTTTATATATGATTCCTACTAATTCTGAAATAGTAGTACAGAAGTCTGTGAATTACATAAAATCTTCTCACTTAGGACTAAAATGTTTATAAATGTGACCATGCTTAATGCCAAATTCTAGTCAAATAAAAAAAAGCAGAGTACATGCATCATTTGGCTTTAAAACCACTTCTAGCCCTGAGTCCAGCATCTCAGACTGAAATGTTTGTCTATACGACTACAAGAAATATGCTTTCTTTTTCCATGAAATAAAATAAAATATATAAGCTAATAATCTCTGCTTTGAACACATATTAACAATATCTTAACTGTGGACAACAGATACACTGAAATAAAAAAATAACCTCTGTGAAACAAATGAATGGCAACTTTTCAGTTTATAATATTCATTTATGCAGCACTTTTTAAAACAAAACTATTTGTATCAGAATATACATGGGCCGTAATATTTGCATAGTGCACAGTCCTATACAAAGGCTATGAGCTATATATGCATGTGTGGTCCTGATCTGCTGATGTGGCAGAAGTGAGATTTATAAAGCTGAATGGTGCTGCTGCTGCTGCCATGCCACTGCATAACAAGACAGTGTACTCCCCTACTAATGCTGCTCTTCACAACACACACGTGTGATGTTTGTCGTTGTTTCAGTAGCCTGATGCTTGGTTTCAGCACCCCAGGCAATGGTTGTCTGTGGTTTAATGGTAGACCTTAACTGTCACCATACCAGACAACTACCTGGTAGTTCTACCCTGCTTGGGTTACTTAATCTGTGATGCAGGCATAAGAAACATTTTTTCTGTAGCTTAAACCTCATCTCTTAAGTGGCTGATAATGATCATTCACATCACTGCAAGGGCATCCCTGGATTTACAAAGACTTAAGTACTACTTCCTGCATTGTTGTCAATATTCTGTACATAGGTTCATAGGTGTGTACTAGGCTAATGGCCCTGGGGCCTTTACAAGCCTAGCCATAGGATTACCCTGGCATAGTGCCACCCAACCTTACTTCCCAGTGCCTCTGTTGAGTAGAGCCACTGGAGTTATCCCCGGGATGAATTTTCTGTTTCCCATCCACTCATCAGATTTCTCTTGAAGAGGGTCAGCTAGGTGCTCTGCTTGACATGTATGGGAAATCTGTTCCATAGTATGGGCAGCCTCTGGGTTATGAACCTGTCCCTCCAGCATGTTCTGTTAATTGTTGTAATGAGGTTGAGGTCTCTGGAGTGTGTGGTGCAGAGGGATTGGGATTTCTTTAGATGTAGCATTTCTAACAGAGCTGGGTTAAAAGACTTTGTCCTACAGACAGACACACTTTGACACACACACACACACACACACACACACACACACACACACACACACACACACACACACACACACACACACACACACACGCATACTTGCCAGATGTGAGAGTAGAACCCCTACCTAACTAGTTATTTGAACCATAGTGTTACACAGTTATCGCACATGCCACAGAGCTTATGGAGTTGAGCATTTTAAGTTTCAGTCTTATAACAATCAGCATATTAATCTTTCAGTATTATAAGAAGACTTCAGAATTGTGGTCTTGGTATTATGAAATTTAGGATTTTAGGTTTTCATTGTTTGAAAGTAGATCCACATGTACGCATATACTTACCCATGTGTTAATGAAGGCTGACACAGAGTGTTTCAGTAGAATGAAGCCCAACTATTTTGTGTAGTACCGGCAGGTCTTCTCTTATCAGTGGTGGATGCAGGAAAAGTACAGTTGTGTACCTACCATAAATGTAGATGTTCGAGTGTACCCACTGTTGCAGTCATTACTCTTGGGTTATCCTGCTGGCAGGCTACCCTCAGTCGGCCAGAATTCCAAAGTCTAGGTCCGGCATTGGTTGCTGTCACCTCTTCCCTGGTGTCAGTGTGCCAGGGGGTATAAAAGATGCAGCCAGTGTCATTTTCTTCAGTTTTTCTTGCCCCAGATGTCAGGTGCCCCCAAATTAGTAGGCTGTAAAAATATGTCAATAAAAATGCATGCACAAAAAGTAATATTTCCTTCATCTATAAGCAAATACACCAAATAGGTTGTATAGGATAGAGTAGTGCAGATAGACCCAGCTAAGAAAAGGGGGACGGTGGGAGGGTAACCTGGACTGCAACAGTGAATACACTCGAACATCTACATTTATGATAGGTACACAACTGTACTATGTTCATCGTGTTTCACTGTTGCAGTCATTACTCTTGGGTTGAATCCCAAAGCTGAGGATGGGTGGCTGGGCTAAATAGGATTAGGAGCAGCTATGAGGCCCTGCAGGACTGCAGTGGCAAAGCCTGCTCTGGACTTAGAGTAAAGAGGTAAGTGGTAGTGCTTTGTGAAGGTGTGCACTGAACTCCAGGTTGCAGCCTCTAAGATATCTTTGGTTGGAACTCCTCTGAGGAAGGCTGCTGAAGTGGTTGCTGCTCTGGTGGAATGAGGCCTAATGCCCTTAGGCACTGATTTGCCATGTTGAGAATAGCAGAAATGGATGCAATGGCCTATCCATTTAGAAATAGTCTGTTTTGAGATAGCCTTTCCTTGTGATCCTGTAGCATATGACACTAAAAGTTGCTCAGTCTTTCTGAAGGCTTTAGTTCTGTCCAAGTAGAAGCGTAGTTGCCTGTGCATGTCCAAAGAATGCAGAAGTTTCTCACCCTTGTTCTGTGGATTTGGATAAAAGGTAGGCAAGTGAATGGTTTGGTTGAGGGCCACACTGGACACCACTTTAGGCATAAATGTAGGGTTTGTCCTCAGAGAAACCCTGTCTGGATGAAAAATGAGGAAAGGTTCCACAGCCATGAGTGCTTGTAACTCCGAGACTCTCCTTGCAGAGGTTATTACTAGGAGCAGAGCTGTTTTCCAGGATAAGAATTTTATATCTGTTGTTGATGCTGGCTCAAAAGGAGGCAGTGTGAGTTTTTCCAAAACATAATTGAGGTCCCAGGTCGGAACTGGTGCTCTCCTTGGCGGCCTAATGTTTTTGGCCCCTCTGAGGTACTGCCTTATTAAGGGATGAGAAAAGATAGGTGGTTCCGCATTGTAATGGGCTGAAATAGCAGAGGCATGAATCTTAATTGATGAGAAAGAAAGGCCTTTGTTCAGCATCTCAGTTAGGTATTGTAAAATCTGAGGGATATTTGGTACAGACGTGTCAATGCCTTGTTCCTGCTTCCAAGCATAGAATCTCTTCCATTTCTCTGCATAAGATTTTCTGGTGCTGGGCCTCCTGGCTTCCAAGATAACATCCAAGACAGCTTTTGAAAGAGGAGTGCTCTGAATGGCTACATTATCCGCCATGCTGCCAGATTTAGGGTCCTGAGATGGCTGTGCAGGATCTGATTGTTTTGTTGGGTCAGCAAGTGAAAAGTTTGAGGCAATATCCATGCTGGACCTTGAGACAAGCTCTTTAGGATTGGGTACCAGTGCTGGCGTGGCCAGTCTGGTGCAATCAGTATCATTTTTGGCTTCTCTTGTCTGACCTTTAGGAGTACCCTGGGAAGGAGAGGCAGTGGAGGAAAGGCATATACTGTTAGATTTTTCCAGCTGAAGGATAGGGCATCCACTTTCCATGCTTGTTTGTGATAATTCCTTGTGCAAAATATCTGCAACTGGTAGTTGTGAGGGGAGGCAAATAGATCTATGTCTGGGCATCCCCATTTCCTTATTATCATGCTGAAAACTTGTGGATCCAGTTTCCATTCGTGGGGATCCATGATGTTTCTGCTTAGATTGTCTGCCAGAGTATTTGTTTTTCCTGGTAGGAATTGTGCTTGCAGGTGAACTTGAAAAGCCAATACTGTATCCCATAAGGTCATTGCTTGTCTGCAGAAGGGGTAGGAATGTGTACCTCCCTGCTTGTTTATGTACCACATGACCGTAGTATTGTCTGTCTTTGTCAGTAACTGTCCTGGATGAAGCAGGTCCTTGAAAGCTGTCAGGGCATTTTGAACAGCTAGCATCTCTTTTTGATTGATGTGAAGATGCATCTGGTTTGCAGGCCATGTGCCCTGAATACATTTTCCTGCCATATGGGCCCCCAGGCATAATCTGATGCATCCGTTGTCAGCGTTTGCCTGGCTGTGGGTAGACTGAATGGCAGACCCTTGTTGTGGTGACAGGCTTCTGCCCACCATCAGAACTCCTGTTGTAGGCAGGGAATGAGTGTAATTACTGTCTCCAGGCTGTGGCAATGTTGAGTCCAAATACTTTTTAGATACCATTGTAGTTTCCTCATATGCAGTCTGGCATATGGAATTAGTAGGATGCAAGATGCCATGAAACCCAAGGCCTGCAGGATATTCCTTGCAGATAAGTGGGTTTTTGTTGCCAATTGCTTGAAATAAGTAGTCAGATGTTTTTGTTTGTCTGGCGTGAGATAAGCCATCTGGGCAGTTGTATTTAAGCTTGCACCCAGGAATATTATCTCTTGAGGGGGCACTAGTTTTGATTTCATTTCGTTTACTGTGTACCCTAGGCCAATTAGTAATCTTTTTACAAACGCCAGATGCTGTAGAAGAATATCTTTGTTCTCTGCTTGAATTAGGCAGTCGTCCAAGTAGGGATATATTTGAATTCCTTTTTGTTTGCAAAACGCAATTACTGGTGCCAGGCATTTTGTGAAGACCCTGGGCACAGTAGATAAGCCAAAGGGCAGTGCAGAGAATTGGTAATGCATTGAGCCAGCTATGAATCTGAGGTATCTTCTGCAAGATTGTCTGATTGGGACATGCAAGTATGCCTCCTTTAGGTCCAAAGTTACGAGCCAAGCCTTCTTGCCCAGCATGGGCAGTAGCTGCTGTAGAGTCAACATCTTGAATTTTGGAACTTCCAGAAATGTATTCAGAATAGACACGTCCAGTATAGGTCTCCAGGTGTTGTCCTTTCGGGGCACTAGGAAAAGTCTGCAGTAAAATCCTTGTCCCTGCTCGTGCTGTGGTACTTGCTGAATGGCCCTCATGTCCATGAGGGCTGTAATTTGTTTTTGTGCCTCTGCCCATTGATTGTGTGGCAGGTCTGGCATACTTTTTGACCTTGGTAGAATATGAAAGTGGAACCTGTAGCCTTGGGACACTATGTTCAGGACCCATTTGTCTTGGGTAACCATTTGCCAATTTGATGAAAAAAGTGCTAGTTTTCCCCCCAAGGGGGCTGCCAAAAGAAAAGTGCTTGGTTCTGGTAGAGGAAAGTCATTGGGACTGTTTCCTGTAAGGCTGTGATTTGTCTTCTCTGCTTTTGGAGGTAGGAACACCCCATTGTTTAGGCCTGTATGTGCCTTGGGGCTGAGATCTGCCTCTGCCTCTTTGCGGCCTGTCTGACGCTGGAAAGGACCAATTCTTTGAAGTCCAGTTCCTGCTAAACCTGGGTGGCTGTACCTGTAAGAAATCCTTGACTGTCTGCATGGATTTGGCTTTATCCTCCATTTTTTTCAACACCTCTTCTGCTTTAGTACCAAACAAAGTATCATGCTGTAAAGGTGCATCTAGTAATTTTGCTTTAACATGATCTGGCAGATTCTGTTCCTTTAACCAATCATGCCTTCTAATAACAGTACCAGTAACAGCGGCACTGTAAGAGGCCTTCAGTGAATCATAACCACATTGCAATGTATGCCTTCCCACTTGTTCAGCTGCATGTAACAAATCCAACAATTCCTTGTTTTTTGTACTTTCAGTGTTTGTCATCAATTTCTGTTTAAGCAGTGACATTAAATATTGTTGATGTTTAAGCATATGAAACTGACAATGTAAAGCCCTTACAGCCAGGGTAGCAGAGGTGTATACTTTTTCCCCATCTGTCTAGACCCCTAGAATCCCTATCAGAGGGGGCAGGGTTTTTTGCAGTGGAAGCTTTGACCCCTTTGGGACCCTGAGAGATAGTTTCTGGGTCAGCAGCAGGGTTTTTATATAGAAATTTATGGGAATCCAGGACCCTGTAGTATTTGTCTGGCTTAGCAGGTGCAGGGGGTAAAGAGTCAGGGGACAGGCCGGACTCTGAAAATACATCATCTACAATGTCTAGAACAGGTGGAATAGCAAGGGGTCTGTGCTGAGGAAGTAGCAGAAAGTCCCTGAGCCTTTTCTTAGATTCAGAATAATCTTGGCTCTTCCAGTGGAAATGCTCCCTCATGGTATGCAGGGTTTTCCCAAAAGAATAATCCTCAGGAGGAGAGGCTGAAGGAATGGATTCTTCAGCATCAGAATCCTCATAGGGAAGCATGGAGTAATCCTGTTCAGAAGAGGAATCAGAGGAAATAGAAACCTGATCAGAAGAAATATACTCTGTCTCTTGCCTAGGCCTCTTATCAGGAGGGGGATGGGAGCCCCTGATCAAAGTAATTAGGTCTTCGGCCATTTTGAGCATCTGTTTTTTTAGGCATGGAAGTCTGAGCAGGAGAATGCTGTACTTGTTTCTTTGTCTTTAGAGCTGCTTTAGTCTTTGTCTTTGAAGCTGAAAATGGCTTAATATATAGTTGTGTAGGTCTGAAGACATCCTCAGAAGCCGATGCCTGCTCAGCGGCTCCGGACCCATCTGAGGGAATGATTTCCGAGTGTCCAATACCTTGAGTATCCAGAGGCACAGTCAGCTCCACGTGGTAGTTGGAAGCGGCCTGTGGCTCTGAGGTAGCGGGTGCCAGGGGCTGCGAAAGTGCCTCACTGAGAACCGGTGACTGGCCTAGCAGAGGCCTCGTCATCGGTTTTGGACCTCGGATGCCTATCCTTTTCCTTGTCCTTGCATTTTTTGTAAACTCCGGTTGTCGGCTGGTCTGACGGCATTATATAATTAAATCTTCGGCCAAAGTAATGAAATGCAAAATCGAACCGACGCTTAATAGTGCATTGGTTGAATCTAGCACAAAACCGACAGCTAGCAACGTTGTGATCAGGGCCTAGGCAAGGAATACAGTAAGAGTGAAAGTCGTTATGAGGTATTTGCTTCCCACAAGAAATATAATTGTTAACTTTTTCTGACATCGGACTGGAGCAAGAAAAAAGTTTCCCCAACGGGGTACTTAGCTTTAATGAAGACTTTGGTTCTGAAATTCGAATTTGAACATATCAGGAGTCGGCCGACTGGCACTTGCAAACTGCTTTTGCTTCGGGCACCGCAAGGCGTTGGCTGCATCTTTTATGCCCCTGGCACACTGACGTCAGGGAAGAGGCGACAGCAACCGACACCGGACCTAGACTTTGGAATTCTGGCTGACTGAGAGTAGCCTGCCAGCAGGATAACCCAAGAGTAATGACTGCAACAGTGAAACACGATGAACATCCAAAGTTCTCACCTCTTTCCTAGAAATCTGTGGATGGCATGAATCAGTTCCTCCCATTTTACACCTGCTGACTCCCCTGGTTCTCCTGGCTCCTGGGTGCACTAATTGAACTTCAGACTTCTGGAATGCAGTCACAACTTTTTCCCCACTGCACCATACCACTGAGAGTAGATTTAGGTGGTTTGTGTAGGTGTTTGTAAACGGGCAGTCTTGTGAGTAGTTTTCTCATGTAGTTGCTGAGGTAAGTTTTAATAGTTTTAATACCCGCCCTTTTTGTTCCAAAGAGGCAATTCATTTACTTAAAGCATTTCAACAGCTTAGTCAGGTGTATGTTAGGATTTGTTAGTTGTATCATTTAAATATGTTTTTTATTTACCTTATTTTTAGATTAGATAGAATCAGGTCTGTTTTTGCCCACAATGCTTTTTTTTGACTGGGTACTTGGATTAGTGTTTTCTTCAGCTATTTATTCTTATATTATATCTTGCTTTCATTTAAGTAAGAAAAAAAATCATTTCTGGGAGTAGATTTAGGCAAACAGTGCTGATTTGGAGGGTAGTTGTGTGTGTTTGTACATTTTGTGTGCTCAGTGAGTAAATTTTTAACATTGTATTTTAAAGGAAACGTGGACTGTTTTTCGATTCATGTTTTTAATATTATTTAACATATTTAGATAAAGCTAAGAACAGAGTTGGGTTTAAGGGATTGTTTTATTTGTGCTAAGTTCTTTTTGGTTGTGTCAGTGTTTTTTTTTTTTAATATATGAAATGCTTTTATACTGTAAAAATAGGAAATACAGTTTATGTTTCATTTTAATATTTATTATTTGGGTTTAAGAGGTTGTTGTAAGTGGGAGAAGGTGGAGAGAAGGCATTGTCAGCATTTTTTTGTATATATAGTATAAAAACTGTTACTTTAATTTTTAATGAGCAAAACAAATATATCAGGGTTAAGGGATATTTAAAGGGTTTTATGACATGCCAGGGAATAGATAAATAGTTGATGATATTCTGAATGCATATAAACACCAAAAATGTAGCTAAACTAATTATCTACACAGTATAACAGATGTGGTTTTATCACATCCATTATCTGGAGTTCACTGTTACGCCAAATAGGTATGTATGTATGTACGCATGTATATCTATCTATATCTGTCTATCAATCTAGCTATCTAGGTGAGTGCGTGTGTGTGTGTGTGTGTGTGTGTGTGTGTGTGTGTGTGTGTGTGTGTGTGTGAGTGTGAGTATACATATACATATATATATATATATATATATATATATATATATATATATATATATATATAAGCACACACAAACACACACACGCATGCACATATTTACAAGACAACAGCAAAGACTATTTCACAATAAATTATATGCTAGTTCAGTAAAATCATAATAAAAAGGGACTTTTTCAATAAATATCTTTTATTGAACTTGGCAGTGACTACTACTGAAAAAAGTCAAATTACTTTCTAGTCTGTGTTGTATCAAGCCCTTTTCAGATATAGAATATGTCCGTTTCTCATACTTAGAGTGTCTAGATAGAAATAAAGAGATAATTAGCAAATATCTACTATATTCACCCTATTTTTCTAAGCAGTGATTCATCTCATCAGCATAGAAAAATCTGTCTTCCAGCTTCTGGTCTAAGATTATGTTCATTTTCACCAGCTGTCATATATCTTAAGATAGAGACCATTACATACATTTTCTTGTGAGTTGTTATTAAGAGTAATTTATCATGATATTTCATCCAGCCTTAGACACCAATACTTGCTTGCCTTCACACTAATCATCTTAAACATGTTTTCTGTATATAATTTGATAAAAACCACATCACTTCAGGCCTGATTTCATTTAGCCATGGACAAAAATATGCCAAGGTAGACATGAGACTGTTTTGTTTCTCAAATAATGTTTGTGATGAATGGCTTTAGAGTTATTTTAGGAGAAAATGGAGAGCAGAAGTAGCTTTTTTTTTCGTTGCATAAGGGACAAAGTCCTTTGCATCAAAATGCAGGGGGTTGTTTCTCTTAAATGCCTCTTTCAAATGTAATAATGTCTTCAGTTATGTCAGAAAGAGGGAATGGAAAATGCCCCTCACAGTGTCCCTCCATAGAAAAACTCAGTTAAGCAGTTAGCAAAAACAATAAATTACAAATGCAGTGTTTAACTGGATGATATACTACCCTGATTACAGGAATGGAAAAAAAAGTACTTACAGCTATACGTGTGTTTGACTTGCAGTGCTTATGTCAGATAAGATGTCCCTCCCCTAAATTATGATGAATTTGATGGCAATGTCTACACTATTAAACTAATTAATGAATAGTCCACCGCAACCACAAATAAAGGCCAGTATTGACTGCAGAAAGCAAGTTTAATTTATTTTAAAATCACACAGGTAAAATCTCTCTAGCACTTCAGTCAAGAGTACACATTTCTACACAAAACCTCAATTTATATAATAAAACTAGTTACATAACAACCCAATCAAATAATTATACAATTAACAAATTATATCAAATTAAATAAAAAATCTCAAATTGCATTCGCAATTTAAACCTTTGTTAGAAGAGAAATATATATATATATATATATATATATATATATATATATATATGTATATATATATATATATATGTATACACACACACACACACACACACACACACACACACACACACACACACACACACTATGGATTTTTGTAAGGAATATATATTTAGTTATTAGAGATACATTGATGACCTGATATTTACCTGATTGAAAGGTTGTTTAGCTGAGGCACTGGAGAGGGGTCTATATTACAATCACAAAAGCTGTCTTTTGTGAATACATGTTTATCGACACATAAACGTTGAAGAATGAGAACAGCGAAGTACCAAAAAAGTGAAATGGAGAACGCCGAACGCATTCCCGGAAGTAACAGCACCATACAGGTAAGGTAAACCTTACTGTACAAACCTTACCTAAAACACTTTTTCAAATGTTTTTGCAGGGGGGCAAGCTCCCCTGCACCCCCACACCCCCTACTTATATATACCAACTCCAAGACTGCACTACAGTGGGGAAAAGGATTCATTTCCTCATCCCCACGATCACCCTGCTGGCCAAGAAAATCCATTTGGCATTTTCCATTTGCTCTTTTGGTACTTTGCTGTTCTCGTTCTTCGACGTTTATGTGTTGATGAATATGTATTCATGAAAGATAGCTTTCATGATTTTGATATAGACCCCTAGAAAGATTTTACATGTGTGATTTTATAATAAATTCAGCTTGGTTTCTGCAGTGAATATTGGCCTTTATTTGTTGTTGCTGTGGATTTTTCTCTTCTATGATGTGGTATCCTAATTAATGAATAGCATCTCATCTCCACTTTCACAAATTGTGATGTGTAGCCATTTTATTGGAATCAGAAATAAAAAAGGGACTTCTGGAATAAGGGCATTCCTAAGCAGTGGGTACTTGTTAAAACACAATGGAGACAGAAATGTCTCCAACCTTTCTGATGAAATATTAATTTGTATCAACAGTTAAAATTCCACTGAAAATGATCTAGAAAATCACAATAAAATGTATCTTCTAACTCACAAGCTAGAGAAAAAAAAAATAAATAAAATGCAGTATTTCCACCAGTAAAAAAATATCCTCCAGGAGTTAAAAGGACACTGGCATTTCAAAAAGATCTATATGTTAATATTTAAACCTTTGATAAAGAAATTGCAAGGCTATGGAAAAGCAAGCATGCTTACATTCTAGAATATTATTAAAAGAAAGAGAATACGTCAGAATGTCCACTCAATTCATCAAACTTCAAGACAACAACAGAAATCCTGAAGTTAATTTCCAAGGAAACAACCTAGTAGTGTCTGGCTCCATGATGTCCTGAATGTAACCAAGGTGATTGGAATTTGACTAGTCGCCCTTGCACTGGAGGAGCCAAGAAAAGAGGAGGAAGAGTAAGAAAAGAAGAGGAAGAGTGAAGTGGCATGGCCCATTCATCTTTCTGGGGGAGGGGTGTACACATTCAGGAACACACTAGGTATGCACAATTTCCCTGTTAGAGACTTGAGAAACCACCTCCTGTGCTTTGACAGAAGGGGCAGGGCTGCTTGGAGGAATGCCCTTGCAGAAGTGAGGGGATGCCCTTCATGGTCAGCCTGTTGCACATCCCTTCTCTGGCCAAGTGTGCACAAGGATAGGGCTACATAAGAAAAAAATCACAAACCACCCCAATGGCTTTCTGAATGATGATCCTTCCTGGTCAGTCATCACCTCACAGATGAGGAAGAGTGGGTCAGTTGGCCAAGGGGATGCTGGTGACTGACAGGTATTGGAATAAAATAAACAGAGCTGTGATATGATCTTGTTAGGATAAGACTGATAATGGGTTCTGCTCTCAGCTGCATCAATTCTAAAACCAGCTGTACTTAAAGGTGTATGTACAGAAAGCTGATATAGGTTGTATGTATGTGGGGGGGGGGTGGAAATTGTGTGGTTATTACTTTACTTTTCATCACAATCAAACCTTAGAGGTCTGCACAGGAAGTCATTATAGTTTGTGTTTTGGCTGAGGACAATGTGGTCACTGTTTTTTTACTTTTCTCAGAGACCTTAGAGGTGCACAAAGAAGGTTACTATAGTGTAGGGGCAGTGTACTATTTAGGAGCAACAAAGTAGAATACATTACTGTGATCTTTATTTTTTTTCACTTTCCTCACAATCACATATCTGGCGCTTATACAAGTGGCTGCTTTGAGAGATGGGGTGAGACAAGAGGAGGCATACTATGTACATGTATGCTAGTAGTCATTTGAAGTACATGAATGTGGCAAGTTGAACCTTTGCTTTCATCCCAGTCTAACACCGGAGGGATGCGTAGGCAGTGACTGTCTTTTGTGAGGGATTAGAGATGCAGGCAGTATTCCCAGATAGGACCTGTGTATCCCCACAACAACTGGCTTGTTAGTTTAATGTGCGCTACTATTTTGTCAGTTTTGAACATGAAGCCTTCGGTACAACTTAAGTCTTCCTTGAAAAAAGTAAAAAAAAAATCAAGACTGAAATTCTTTTCTTACTCATGATTTTTGTTTAGCCCACAATTGGATTAAAAGGTTAGAAAAATGCTCTAAAATGCATCACAGAGCATCTATAACCCTGTGGCTTCTTGTGTCCTGCCTTACTGGAGTTATTTCTTAAATGGTCATTACTGTACTGTTTTGGTCAGGAAAGGTGTCTTGAAAGGATGCAAAGAAAACTAAAACTGAAAAACAAAAATTGATTTCTTTCCTTAATCATAATTTCTCTTCAAGATATCATTGGATGAAAAGGCTGGGTAAAAAGAAAAAAAATAAACTTTTATTCAAAGCATATGGAAAGTTATGGCTTATTGAAAAAGCTGAAAAGTAAAATGTGAGAAAAGGAAGAAAAAAATAATGTGCATGATATGGGCAGCCCAAGACGGGGAGAAACAGAGGGGAGAACAAGAGGGTGTGTATGTGGGGGGTGGGGTGAAACATTAGGCTTAGGGCACCAATTCACCTAAGTCCAGACCTGTACATAGAGTTAGTGTAATGTATCACTGTTGGACTAAATGCCAGTAACTGTGAATGTTTCTCTGTGAGATGGGCAAACATAGTGTGGTACAGAGACCTGTTGTAATGTAAGCACATTGTAGCCACAGGTCAGTCTGTGTGTACTACTCCTAAAAGTTTGCAGCATGAGCTCAAAGGTTGCTTAGGATGGGTGGCAGTGACATGGTGATGCTTAAAGTAGAAGCGCCTAGGGGCCCCCAAAATAATAATACCAGCCCTGGTCTGCCTATTAGGCTAATAAACTTTATTTTCCTTCTCTTTCTCTGTTTCTACCCAACAGGTACACACTGAAAGAAAATGATGACTCCTCGATACTTGCAAATTAAATTATACCAAGACTTTGCCTTTTTAGTTCCCTTTTTTAATTCCTGCTGCTGCTGTCATTTTTGTTGCACAAATCATTTGTTTTATTTTTCTTATGCTTGCTAAACTGCCACATTTAGTTGCCAGAGGAAAAACTGAAGTAAAAATAATGCGGTTATCTGTGAGTGTGTGTGTGCGTGTGTGTGTGTGTGTGTGTGTGTGTGTGTGTGTGTGTGTGTGTGTGTGTGTGTGTGTGTGTGTGTGTGTGTGTGCGTGTATATACACATGCATGTGTATACGAGGAAGGGAAAGAGAGTGTACATGTGTACATACATATCATCTTCTTAGCTTTGAATTCTGGACAAAGCCAATAACAATGGGGTTACATCCTAATATTGTGTACAGGTGTGCGCCTAATTTAAAAAGCATTATGGAAAAGCAAGTGGTTACTGGGAGGATGGTTCCATGTGGAATGTGTAGTCAGTGCAAACACATTTTTATTGGTACAAGTCTTAGTATAAGGGGAATAAATATTGATATAAAAGCAAAATATTCCTGTTATTCCCAGTCAGTGGTATATTTTGCTTTGTGCTTACAATGTCCTGCCTTTTATGTAAGCAAAAACAAATGTAAACTTTCTCAGAGAATATATGAACATCAGTATGATATAGCCCACAAGAAGGTGACTAATGCCTTATATCGCCATCTGACCAAGTACCCTGAACATCAATTTAAATTTGTAGTAGTGCATCAGGTTCAAAAAATCCCTATAATGGCCCTTGGAAACTATACTTGGAACAAAAAGAAACCTGGTGGCAAATTTATTTGAATGCATGTTTTCCCCCTGGGCTGAATGACAGTTTTTCCATCTCCAGTACTTAAAAATTAAAACAGTTTGAAAGATAAAAAGCACAGTTTTTAAACTCATTTGTCAACAAGTATGAATGTTTATTTATTTGTTTATATATTTGTAAGCAAATAAATAGTTTTTTGCTATATTTGTTCTATATGTTTTTAAAAAACAATTACATGCTTAAAGACTTTGGTAAATAAAAGGTTACTATTAGGGTTGCAGGTTGAGTTCAGGGATGAGTTAAGGCAGGCACTGGGTGGCAGTGAAGAATTTCCAATAAGCTGGGTAACTACAGCAGAGCTAGTAAGGGAGACGGCTAGAAAGGTGCTTGGTATCACATCTGGACAGAGGAAGGATGACAAGGAGACATGGTGGTGGAATGAGGAAGTACAGGAGAGTATACAGAGAAAGAGGTTGGCAAAGAAGAAGTGGGATTGTCAGAGAGATGAAGAAAGTAGACAGGAGTATAAGGAGATGAGGTGTATGGCAAAGAGAGAGGTGGCGAAGGCTAAGGATAAGGCATATGAAGAGTTGTATGAAAGGTTGGACACTAAGGAGGGAGAAAAGGACCTGCACCAATTGGCTAGACAGAGGGACCAAGCTAGGAAAGATGTGCAGCAGGTAAAGGTGATAAAGGATACTGAAGGAAACATACTCACAAGTGAGGAGAGTGTGTTGAGGAGATGGAAATAGTACTTTGAGGGGTTGATGAATGAAGAGAATGAGAGGGAGAGAAGGTTGGATGATGTAGGGATAGTGAATCATGAAGTACAATGGATTAGCAAGGAGGAAGTAAGGATAGCTATGAAGAGAATGAAGAATGGAAAGGCTGTTGGCCCAGATGACATACCTGTGGAAGCATGGAGGTGTTTACGTGAAATGGCAGTGGAGTTTTTAACCAGATTGTTTAATGAAATCTTGGAAAGTGAGAGGATGCCTGAGGAATGGAGAAAAAGTGTTTTGGTAGCGATTTTTAAGAATAAGGGTGATGTGCAGAGCTGTAGTACCTACAGAGGGATTAAAATGATCAGTCACAGCATGAAGTTATGGGAAAGAGTAGTGGAAGCTTGGTTAAGAAGGGACGTGATGATTAGTGATCAGCAGTATGGTTTCATGCCAGGAAAGAGCACTACAGATGTGATCTTTGCTCTGAGAGTGCTGAGGGAGAAGTACAGAGAATGTTGGAAGGAGTTGCATTGTGTTTTTACCTGTAAGAGTGAAAGGGAAGGTCTACAAGAGGGTAGTGAGACCAGCTATGTTATATGGGTTGGAGACAGTGGCATTGACAAAAAGGTAGGAGTTTGAGCTGGATGTGGCAAAATTAAAAATGTTAAGATTTGCACTGGGTGTGACGAGGGTGGAGAGGATTAGGAATAAGTATATTAGAGCGTCAGCCCAGGTTGGAAGGTTTGGAGACAAAGCCAGAGAGGCACGATTACATTGGTTTGGACATGTGCTGAGGAGGGATGCTGAGTATATTGGGAAAAATATGCTAAGGATGAAGCTACCAGGTAACAGGAAAAGAGGAAGGCCCAAGATAAGGTTTATGGATGTGGTGAGAGAAGACATGCAGGTGGTTGGTGTGACAAAGCAAGATGCAGAGGACAGGAAGAAATGGAAACAGGTGACCTGCTGTGGGTGACCCCTAACGGGAACAACCGAAACAAGATGATGATTAGGGTTGCAGGTTGCAATTTGCATTTTTTATCATTGTTTTAGATTCATTGGCTGTTGGACCATGATGTATTTCAAATGTGGTATAAGTAGGACATATAACTTGTTTTCTTTATCTGAAGAAGTTTGGTTCTTGTACCTGACGAAAGTGCTTATTTTCATTAAAGTTTGTGTCCTGGAATTCTGCACACTGCTGTGCTTTTTTTGTTTTTCTAGTCTTGGTTGCTGAATTTTGTGGTTCCTAATAATGGGAATACAAAGATGCAAACTCGGAAATAATTTTTAAATATCACTATAATTCCTTTACATTGTTGGGCATTGTTGCTTATTTAAAGTATCTACAATGAGTAATGGTGAAGCACATCTTAGCAATCAAGGCAATATCAGATCCTTTCCATAGAGAAATGCCCAAAATCCTTGCCATGCACTCTCTTTGTTGTTAGGCAGATGGAATCCATGACTTTTGGCAGGTTTCAGTCCATGTTCTTTCCTTTTGTCTCATGTCTCTGTTAATAGATAGAATTCAATATATGCAGAGGCCAGAAAAAGCTTGTTTAAAAGCATTTCTGTCCGTATAATGCTATATTATTTTCCTCATAAACAGTTCACAATGTGAAGTACATTCAGTTATCTTTTAAAGGATGTCTAATATTCTAAGTATTATTCTTTCTGCAAACTGCAGATTATTCATTTAGTTTAAGATATTAAAAGTCTATTTAAGCAGACAGATACACATTACAATCTCATAGAAAATGATGGTATGGTGACATGTTCATCAGTATCTAACAAACACAGCAGTATCTACAGCATTAACTCACTTTTCCAGCTTATTTTTAAATATCAGACCTACTTCCTAGTAAGCTTCCAGAAAGAGAGTAGACTAGGCCTAGCTAGGTAAAAAAATATAGCATGTTTGCACATGTTTTATCTCTGTATCCCAAATCTATGCTCTCCTAGATCAGAAAATACAGGAGACCTCTGAACTCTCCATCTCCAGCCTCCTTGCGCTTGGACTCCTTAAGTAATGTTAAATGATTGTTGCTCGCTGATGACATTTTAATTTATGACAACAATTCCAAGTGTAAATGATATAAATATTTTTAAACTAAACTAAACTAAATCTTCAAAGAAGTATACCACAAGGCTCCAGACTAGCCATTCTAGTCTTCTTTGTTTTCATCAACAAACTGCCATATGATCTTCCCCACTTCCTATGCACTGATAATATAGCAATTTTCAGCACACATCATTCCCTCAATACAATTCAAAACAAATGACAATATGATTCCCCATCCTCATCCAATGGATCAATAACAAAGAAGTAGGTAATAATTTGAAATGTCGGGACCTGCTAGAGCAAGTCCCGAGATGTGGAGACTGAATAGTCAAAAGGCATTTCTAGTGCCAATATTTCAATAAGGAGCCCAAAAACTTTCTTAACGTCAGAAAAAAAAACATACTTTTTGAAACTAAACAAAAATTTAACAAAACCTAAAGTATACTACAAATTAGATACCACAACTGTACACACAAGAAGAGACTGACTCTTTTAAATACCTAGGAATTTGGTTGGATCCAAACCTCAGCTTCACAATCCACCTAAAAAACACAAAGAAAGTGATCAACACACTACTCTTTTGAGACACAAAATTTGACCTTTTCTTACAAAAGCAACCAGGATAGCAATAAAAAAAGTTGTCCTACTAGCCCAGTTGGAATATACCCTACCATTAGTAGACTCAGCATTCAAGTATAACGACACTGTAATATAGACTACTGGCAACAAAATATTTATCATTCTTGTACTAAAACAGGAAAACCAGTACGACAGATTGAAAAGAGCTAACTGGCTGCTGGTGAAAGACGGAGTAGATCTCCTAGGATCTGAACTTTTCAAGCATCTCGACAGCAAAACAGTCTCCCCTCTAGAAGCAAAATGAATTCAACAATCAGAGTCAACAATTCCAGAAATAGAAGCCAAAAGCTACCCACAATTCTACAACATAAAACTAAACTCCACTGCATAGAGC
This sequence comes from Protopterus annectens, assembly GCF_019279795.1. NCBI lineage: Eukaryota > Metazoa > Chordata > Ceratodontiformes > Protopteridae > Protopterus > Protopterus annectens. The sequence goes on from NC_056744.1 coordinate 623,455,240, forward strand.
ACTGCTTCTCTTTACTGGCCTCCAACATGTGGGAATCTATCCCAGCCAAGATCAAAGTTAATTCATCTTTCCCTACAGTCTGATGACAGCTAAAATCCCACCTGCAGACACTTGTCACATGCCGATGTCACCCTACAGATCACATAACTTGATCCTCTCCAGGAGAGGCCTTAGGTCAACTGGTGCCCTAGGCAAAAGGGCTCCACGGCGCCCCCCACCACACCACCCAGTGCCCCCATCCTGGTCTACCTACATTAAATAAATACTGAAAAAGTGCCCCTCCTAGAGCGGCGCCCTAGGCGACCGCCTAGTTGGCCTATGCCTAAGGCCGGCTATGATCCTCTCCCATTTATCTCATTTACTAGTAAAGCTTTATGTCTTACCTGGTTCTTGTCTACACTCCTAATTCCTCTTTCTTTTGTTCAACTCCTGCTTCCAGCTCACTACTCTTATGACACATGTTGCTATCTTGCTCTTATAATGGAACAAACTAAAGTTGCAAACAATCCACAGTCAGTCTGTATATACATTATATATCTGCTTTTATTGACAAATAATGTTTCGCACATGAATATACTTGTCTATTTTTTATTTGTATTCCAGTTGCACACACACACACACACACACACACACACACACACATACACACACACACACACACACACACACACACACACACACACACACACACACACACACACACACCCCTGGCTTAGACTGAAATTGGTCATTTGTGCCCAGTGATCAACCCTGAATAAATAAAATAAACCAGAGACAAATATGTTCACACATAAAATGGTTAGTGAGTACTCCTTTAAGTCCAACAGATCTTATGCCAGGATACTAGCACATTCACCCCTAATAAATTCTTTAGCATTATTGCACATGTGTCTGAAATCACCAGACCACACCCCACGACAAATGGAGTCACTAAGCAAAAGTCACAAGGAAACAAGTTAATAACTGTAATGCCAAATTCATCCTTAAATCTAAAATGGAATGTGCTGAGAGAGTCCCCATAATCAGTGGCTCTAGAAATAGACACATTAACTCTGCACAAACAATAATGAATAAGGAATCACAATGTCCTAGTAACTAAGATTAGAAGAGTCACTAACGCCATTGTGCATATCTAGGTTTCTCATAATGATTTTACTTTGCTACTGTGTAGGTCAGAATCAATGACATAGGAAACTTTTCTCCTCCATTGATGCAGAAGAATATGAGCGATGCATGAAAAAGCATGATACAATCCAGACAGCATTACGAAAGAGCACAAAAAAATATATGTGACAACAGTAACATTCTCCAGTGTCCTGCATCCCTTGCCCCATATTTTCTTATCATGGAACCACAGGATTTTCTCCTCATCCCGTCTAATTCCAAAAGCAATATACTCTATACTAATCTGGTGTTATTCGCCAGTTCCTTGGATCTACAGTCCTCTTTCTCTTCCAGCAACTGCTCTGTCACACTGTCTCTCTCTCTCTCTCTCTCTCTCGCTCACCCTCACATTCTTGGCTGCTGTTGGTCCATCCTTATGTAAATCTCTCCAAATTCATCTAGCATGACCCAGTACCTCCTGCTGTTAACACTGGATTCAGTAGTGAGCAATCTCTGAACTCTGAATGTATTGTCATCATATAAAAGATGAGCTGGTAAATGACAGTTAATAAAGTATGAGACAGATATAAACAAAAACACAAACTTCAAAATAAAATTTAGTAAAAAAGAATACTTTGCTCAGGATGAGAAGGCTGAGGCCCTATCTATGTTGGTTAATTGGCTAATTAATTAGATATTTAATAAACCTGGGAGTATCAGGTAGATGTCTGAAAATGAAACCTGGGTGGACGTGACCACAGGCCTGACTGTACATCACATCTCTCACTTCCCACAAGGCTATTCTACTTCTTTTGGCTGGTGTTCAGTCCTTGTCTGGGGAAAGCTTCCTCCTGCTTAAAGCTTACATGACCAGCAGCACCTTTTTTTCACTAAGAGTCACCCTTTTAATTATATAAATGTATAAAAACTACGTATTTCAAGAAACATTACCTTACAAGTTTGGTGCTGATGATGAAAGGTTAGTACCTTTGGCAATGTTGACATCACCTGCATAATACACACTGATACTGATAGTCACTACTATTTCGTAATGGGTTAGTAGCCAAGAAGTAATTTTATTTATTTTTTTTTTTTGGCAATTAATCCCTGCTCATTAACCTATAAAACCTCTACATCTTTATGCTATCTTCTTGATTTAACTGTTAAATGGAAACTTGTTGCACCAGGTTTGCAAACAAAAAGAACCTCGTCCATGAAGTTAAACCAAATTAACTATGTATGTAAGATATACACACACACACATATATATATATATAATATATATGTGTGTGTGTGTGTGTGTGTGTGTGTGTGTGTGTGTGTGTGTGTGTGTGTGTGTGTGTGTGTGTCTATCTATATATATATATATATATATATATATATATATATATATATATATCTTGAAAAGTGGTAAATGAACCAACTCTACTTGATACCACTTGATAAAATATTAAGCAGGACTCAGTAGTCATCTTGGGATTAGTGCTTCTGTTTTCTCCTGGTGAGAGAAAGAGTGCAGTTACATTATTTCCCAGAGACTGCTGATCACCAGAAAGCTTAATAACTGCTTTATAGGTGACAGCTTGGAATCTGTGCTTATATTCTGATCCTGGTGAGAGTAGGAGCAGAGTGCACTGATTCCTGACTCTTTCTGGTTGTAGAGTGAGTGTCTGTGCTTAACATTCCTGTTTGGTCTGGTTGCTACTCGAGGCATCTACCAGAAGAAGGCTACAAGCCAGCAGACCCTTGCAGCATCTGGAACAAGACTGTGGATCACCAAGCAGGCTGTGGCCTGCTACTCTTCTTCGGATTGGTGCTAACATTTTGCTTCTAGTGAGAGAAGAAGCAAAGGAGTATTGTATCCCAACAGAGTGAAGCTCTGCTGAAACCAGCATTAGTAGTAGCCAGGCAGTAGCCATTCATGCGACTCCCCTCTTTTCATCATTCTTGACAAGCTAATTCTTTATTTTCAGTAAGTACTGTTTGATTTCTTCCTAACTTTAGAATATCTGCCTAAATGCTTCATCCTTAAATTTTCAGGGTCTACATATTAGTTTCCCCTCAAGTGTTTGGCAGTGCTCTGTACAGACTCAGACACTTTGAGTGACATTTTTCCTGTAAAAGGCTTCAGTACTTAATATATTGAGCTCATATCCAAGCATGTCTAAAAGTGAGTTTCCTGTGCTTTCTCTTGTCAACCTGGTGAACCTGGGCATCCTGAGACAATGCAGCAGCTGCCTCATGTACACAGACAACCCTCTCCTCTTATCTCCCAACACTATGACTTGTGAGAGATGCACATATATAGCCAAATTGGAAGCCAAGCACTCTCCAGCCAAGACTAGATTAGCCAGTCAAGAGGAGAAGTTTAACACCTGCACCTCACCACATTCAACACATAGCCCTCCAGAACTTATACCACCACAACCCTCACATAGTAACACAAAACACACACCTATGTTTGCGGAGGCTCTCAATAAAAATCTGCCCAAACAACAGAGACCTCTGAGGCAGAAATGCAAACAACCACCACATTCCAGCACAAACTATGAGACACATAACTCAGATAAACAGTGTGCCACTCAACCAGAGCCCATAAGGCAAAACAACTTACCCAATACCCTAGTCATAGGTGACTCAATAGTAAGCCACACTGATGTCCCACTCACTAGGGTGAATAAGGAGAAAGTTACGGTCAGCTGCCTATTGGGTGCCAGGATCCGCCACATAACGCATGCACGTAGGTCACTCCACAACAGGTACAAATATGACTCTGTCGTTGTCCATGTTGGTGTGAATGACCTTAGATGTACCTCCCTGGACTCCATGAAAAGAGACAGAGGAGCTCTTGGATCTTGTAGCCCAAGCAGGTATGACCCTAGCTCTGAGATGCACCCTACCATCACCCAGAATGATACCACAGTACAAGCAGAAAATGATTGACTTCAACAATTGGCTACGTTTCTCATGTCATTCTAAGGGGATCCAATATCTGTCTGCCTGGGATGACATGATCGACAGACCTCGATGCTTCACCAGAGATGGCCTGCACCTGTCACCCCAGTGATTCCAGATACTGGCCAAGGCTCTTGCCAACCTTATAGTGCCTTTTCTAGGCAATGTCCTGAAGACAAAATTACCACCATAACAGCTACAAGCAAACAAAATCTGAGGGTTATGCTATTCGATGCTAGAAGTCTAAATTTCAAAATGCACTCGCTGGAAGCATTCCTTAAAACAGAGAACTTTGACATCTGTACAGTGACTGAGACCTGGTTCAAGGCTCCAGAGAGCACCCCAGCACTACAGGCTATAATTCACACCACACCTTTCGGCCCCTAAACCTGGACCAAGGCACTAAAGGTGGTGATGTCTCCATATTCATAAAGGATATGCACACATCCAGACTAGTAGCCCAACATAACGCATCAGACATACTTCAGGTACAACTAACACTGGGTAAAACTACAATCCAGGCTGTAGCCTGCTATAGATCCCACACCATGTCCCAAGATGTCCACTCCACATTCCTAAACACACTGGAAAATATTAGGGTACAACCCAATACACTTATACTGGGAGACTTTAACTACCCCTCCATCAACTGGAAAAATTACTCATGTACCAACACATTTGCTCAATGGTTTCTGGAATTCATTAATTCCAACGCCCTGGACCAACTCATTCTTACCACCACCAGGGGTGGAAACATCCTTGACCTGGTCATTACTAACATGGGCGACCATTGCTCTACACCAGTAATCAACTCCTCCCCTGTCAGATCTGACCACAAGCTAATCGCCATGGATATCCACATCCCACCCTCATCCCCCCTAAAGGAAACCACCATAAAAAACTTCTCCAAAGCTAATTTGGGGCTTCTAAAAACAGAGGTGGCTAACTTTGTGACACCTATGCAAATGGGAAATAGGTGCATGACTGCTGAATTATACAACAATACATTGTATGAGCACATACACAAGTGCATAGAATGGGCCATACCAAACAGAACCAAGACGCTTTCCTCCAAAAAAAGGAAGCCAGTCTGGTAGTCCCCCACGATAAACAAACTCTACAACAGAAGGAAAAAACTGTTGCAGAAAAGGGTGAATTCCCAAGACTGGAAAAACTCCCTTGATAGCCTCAGCAAAAAACTGAGATCTATCATTAAATCCTCTAAAGCTAGCTACAAAAACAAAATTGCTGCAGATTCCAAAGACAACCACAAGGCATTCTATAGTTATGTCAATAATCTACATGGCAATACTCAGATCTGTTCTGAGTTACAACACAATGGCAATATATATATATACAGAACAAACTGATATTGCCAACATATTGGCTGACAGGTTCAGTGCGAACTTTACCCCCCTTTCATCCCCTAAAGGGCCTATCACAATGCCTGAGGAATGCCAAGTCACTATTATCACAGCTATGCAGGTAAAAAATGCAATGTCCAAAGCCAAGAATACAGCTTCCATGGGACCTGATAATATCCCTGGCTGTGTTCTACATGAATTACAAAGTGAAATGGCACCACACCTGAGTACCCTGTTCAGTCACAGCCTCATTTCAGGCTTTGTTCCTACCGAATGACACACTACTACAGTCATCTCACTCCACAAACGGGGAGCGACCTACAGACCCTGGGAACTACCACCCCATTAGTCTGACAAGTCTGATATGCTGTGGAGCACATCATCATGGACCTTATAAATAAGGACATAGGGAATCTCCAAACTCTGGACCCCACACAGTTTGGGTTTGTGAAAGGTAGATAATACCTGCTCAACCTGATAAACTTCTTTGAGTCTGTGGATGAGAGCAAGGTAGTTCACAAAGCCTACCTAGATCTTGCCAAGGCCTTCAACACCATCTCTCACTCAGGAATCATAGATAGACTCACTAAACTAGGCACAAACCCCTATGTCATAAGATGGGTTGCCAAATGGCTCACTGATAGAACCCACACTGTGAAAGTAGCAGACACCAAATCTGACTACTAACCAGTTACAAGTGGTGTCCCACAGGGATCGGTCTTAGGTCCTCTCCTGTTTGGCATCTACTTCTCTGAAGTTCAAGCCAACACAAAGGGACTCTGGCTGACCAAGTTCGCAGATGATTGCAAACTGGGAGCCATTATTGATTCTCCAACTGATGTAGACATTCTACAAAAAGTCCTCACTGACACTAATGATTGGTGCCAGAACCATGGCCTTAAGCTCAATGCCAAAAAGTGCATTGTCATTTCCTTTGGGAAAGATTTGGTGCTCATGAACTACCACATAGGCAGTAGGCCACTAAACACCAAAGGTGTGATAAGAGACCTCGGAACACAGGTTGACAGCAACCTCTCCTTTGAAAACCACATTGCCACTGTAGTCAGAAAGTCCTTCTATGTGGCACATCTCATTACAAAAGGTTTCTCATCCAGGAAGAAAGAGGTCATAATCCCTCTTGACTCATCCCTCATTAGACCTATTATAGAATACAATGCCCTATTTCGTATGTACCCCACTAGATACCTACAACAACTGGAAAGGCCACAAAAATACCTCACTAAGAGGATCTTAGGCCTTAGACATATGCCCTATATGGACAGACTCAAAAAAAACTCCAGCTATACTCTGTCTCTTATCACCTACTTAGAGGCGGTCTCTGCTTGACCTACAAAACCATGCCTGGCCCAGAGCTGCTAGATATGCCACACCTAAAGAAATCCCAATCCCTCCGTGCCACATGGTCCAGGGACATAAACCTCATTACCACAATAAACAGAGCATGCTGGAGGGACAGGTTCCTAACCCAGAGATTTCCCATACTCTGGAACAAACTTCCCATTCACATCAAGCAGAGCACTTCATTGACCCTCTTTAAGAGAAATATTGACGAGTGGATGGGCAATAGGAAGTTCAACGCGGGGATCAATTCAGTGGCCTTGCTTGACAGGGGCACTGGGAACTAACTTTGGGTGGCATGATGCCAGGGAATCTTCTTTGGCTAGGCTTATATAGGCTCCAGGGCCATTAGCCTATTACACACCTATGAACCTATATAGAGTACCAAGATCAACAACAAAAAAGTGATTTATGTTTCTGTTTCAGCAATAACTACAAGATAAGAAATCAAAAAGTAACACTCCTACAAACAATACTATGCCAGAATGATTAAAGCAAAATTTACAGAAATGAACAGCCATTTCTAAAGATTAAAAACTTACATTATGCACATGTGTCTACTGAAGGACACAAAGGGGGAGGTTGACCTGTTAACCTCACTAACTCAGATCAAGCTGTTGCTTCTAAGCATATACATTGTTACAATGAGAGGAATATGTGAAGCATAAAACATACCTTCTAATAGGTTCATAGGTTCATAGGTTCATAGGTTTATACTAGGCTATCTGCCCTAAGGCATTTATAAGCCTAGCCCAAATTTTTGTGGCTTACGCCACCCCTTATATGAAAAAATACTGTGCCCATTAGTTTTTTGTGCCTCTGTCCAGCAGTGACACAGAGATGATTCCCGGGGTAAACCTACGATCTCCCATCCACAGGTCAAGATTTCTCTTGAACAGAGCCAGCGAGGTGCTCTGCCCCACATGGACCGGGATTTTATTCCACAGCATAGGGAGTCTCTGAGTGATAAATCTATCCCTCCAGCACATCCTATTTATATCCGTGCTAAGGTTTAAGTCGCTTGCTCTAGTGGTTTTGGTGGATTTGGATTTTTTGAGGTGGAGCATGTCCATTAATTCCGGGTTGGACATGGCCTTGTATGTCAGGCACGACACCTCTGAGCAGACGGTATGCGACTGAATAGAGCTGGAGTTTCTTCAATCTGGCAGCATATGACAGATTTTGGAGTCCCTTTATCCTTTTGGTGAGGAACTTTTGGGGTCTCTCCAATTGCTGCAGATGTCGGGTGAGATATATCCCGAATGGGGCATTGTACTCGATCATTGGTCTGATAAGTGAAGAGTACAGGGAACAATGACCTCACTAGATCTGGATGTGAATCCTTCATGATCAGGTGGGCAATGTAGAAGGTCTTTCTAACCACTTTAGCAACGTGAGTGTCAAAAGAAAGGCCACTGTCAACCTGGGTCCCCAGGTCCCTGATAACCTCTTCTGTGCTTAGTGGATTGCCACCTATATGGTAGCTTGGGGTTACCTTGTTTTTCCTGAAGGGTATGACTATACATTTTTGGCGTTTAACTTCAGGCCATGGCTCTGGCACCAGCTATCTGTTTCCGTGAGTCCCTTCTGAAGGATATCCGTGTCCGATGCACTTTCCACTATGGCGCCCAGTTTGCAGTCGTCTGCAAACTTTGTCAGCCAAAGTCCTCCCATGTTGGCCTGTACTTCTAAGAAGTAGATGCCGAACAATAGGGGGCCAAGGACCGAGCCCTGTGGGACACCACTTGTGACCGGCTTGGAGTCTGACATAGCGCCAGCAACTCTAACCCTGTGGGTTCTGTCCTTAAGCCAGTTTGCAACCCATCTTGTGACATATGGGTTTACATTTAAGCTGGTAAGTTTTTCTACAATACCCAAGTGGGGTATTGTGTCGAAAGCCTTTGAAAGGTCAAGGTAGGCTGTATGGACTGCCTTTCCCTCATTAATGGCCTTGGTGACTGTTTCGAAGAAGTCGACCAAGTTCAAAAGGCATGATCTTCCCTTGACGAAGCCAAACTGGGTCGGGTCCAATGTCTGCAAGTCCCCTATATCTTTGTTTATGAGCTCCATTATGATCCTCTCCATAGCTTTGCAGACTAGACTTGTTAAGCTTATGGGGCGGTAATTACCAGGGTCCGTAGAGGCACCGCCTTTGTGGAGTGGGACCACAGTTGCCGTACACCACTCCTTGGGCACGTATCCTGTGGTAAGGCTGAGATTAAACAGCTGCCTTATGTATGGGTTTAATTCCTCATTTAGCTCGTGTAGCACACAGCCGGGGACACCATCCGGTCCCATTGATGCTGTGTTTTTAGCTTGAGAGAGCAGCTTTCACCTGCGCATTTGAGATGTCTGGGAGGCTACACTCCACTGGGATAGTTATCTCTCCTTTAGGGGGGGAGAGGGGGGGTGAAGTTTGCACTGAACCTGTCTGCCAGTATGTTGGCAATGTCTGTGGGTTCAGTGATTTTTGTATCATTTTGGACTAATTCTGAGCATATCTGGGAGTTTCCACCCAGGTTCCTAACATAGCTGAAAAAGGCCTTATGATTGTCCTTTGAATCCATGGCAATTTTTCTCTCAAAATTGGCCTTAGTTGATTTTATGAGTGCTCGTATTTTTTTACTAATAATCTAATCTAATGACTTTATAACAAAGAAGTGAAAGAGATTTCCCTGTACAGAAGAGCAGGTAGTCTTTATTATTAGCAAGGTCCTCTGAATATCTTGAAGGTGTTTCTTGTGTTGCCCTGCCATTACATATATATATATATATATATATATATATATATATATATATATATATATATATATATATATATATATATATATATATATATATATATATATATATATATATATATCATGTATATCTATATATAGATATTCTATTTCAGAACAAACATATTTTCCCATAAAAGAAAAAAAAAACAATACTGTTTTTTCAGACATTATTCTAAATGTAATCTCTGAAATGCTTTTGAATTCCCATAGCTGGCTTTATGCACCAGCAAACCCTGCAGTCTCTGGGGCCCCCTGTAACTGGGGGTCTATATTATAACATTGAAGTCTTACAACTTTCAATGTTATAATATCGAACCTAGTAGAGGGAACGCTGGAAATAGCGATGCAGAACACCAAATACTTTCTTAGGGAAAGTATTCAGTGGGCCATTTCTGCAGCTTCGCTATTTCCTTGACTGTGGAGCAAAGAATATTGACCGGGTTAAGATAAGTGTGCGAACGAAGGTGAGTGTGCAATGGGTGTGGGTCAGGTAAGTGTGCAATTGTGTGGACGTGAGGGTTAGGGTGGGGTAGGTGAGTTAGGGTTAGGCAGCGGGTAAGGTGAGTGTGCGATAGTGATGGACCTTAGGGTTAGGTTGGGTTAAGGTAAGTGGATAGCTAGTGGTGTATGTATGGTTTAGTGTAGGGTTTTGTGGTGTGTGTGTGTGTGTGTGTGTGTGTGTGTGTGTGTGTGTGTGTGTGTGTGTGTGTGTGTGTGTGTGTGTGTATTATTTATTTTGGTGTGCTTGTGTTGTGTGTATGTTTGTCGGAACAGCAATTTTTTTCCCTGGGAAAATATTTGCTATTCTGACTGTTCGGTTTTCTGGTGTTTCACTCTACTGGGTTCGATATTATAACATTCAAAGTTGTAAGACTTCGATGTTATAATATAGACCCAACTGAGGAGCCCCCAACCACAGCAAGTTATCTTATCCTGATATTTTGTAACATGCCTGTCAGACCAACCAAATCTAGTACAGCAATCCTGTATATTTAATAATCCATGTGGGTAATAACTCTTATTTGTATCTCCAAGATATCTCTGGTTATAGTCACAGTGTTTTATGAAGAAACAGGCTTCACAATTCCATTAAATATTTCACCACTGACATAGTGCCCTAAGCCATGCTGGTGGACATTATCTCCTATAAAACTAACAACACAGTCAGCATTAGGCACCTGCAATACCCATGGCTGTGTGGGGGCCCCACAAGAGCTGCTACTGGTTGGGGACAAATGAGTATTAAAAAATGTATTAATTTCCCGATTACACTTGTTAACCTGAACCTGGCTGTGATATAACATTGTTAGGATAATGCTGATAGTGGACATGGGCAAACTAAGCACCAGACAGCTCAGCAGCCCAGAGTGACCGATCTCAGTGCATGCCTTGGATTTTAAGAAGAGCTGATGCTTCCAATCTACAGGGATGGTTTTCCTCTTTCAGGAAGTTTTATAAATACTGGCAGAAGACCAGATACTATAACTCTCAACTTCTTTGTTGGAGAATTCAGTACAATGCCAAAATAATAGTAGAATAAAGGCACAAAAATCAAGAATGCACCTTAAATATTACTCTAATTCACTTAAAAAGTTAACAAAATAACACCTTTTGCATCAACATGCATTTTTGGACAATAAGAAGTATAAAACTCTGATGTCTGGATTTATTGACTGTCTGTAAATCTGAATGATTTATCAACAAATCAAACTTTTTACAAAGGAAAGAGCTCTGTGAAATCAGGAACAGTGACAGGTATGCATTGCTCCTCAGTGATGTAAATGAATATGATTTATCCCTGTTGCTGTCTGATGACTGCTAAACAGCAGTCTCTGATCTGGTGTGGCAGTACCAGTGTTGCATAATGTAATGCTATTTGCCAAAATAAGTAGAAAACTAGTATTGCTATGGTGTGTGTGTGTGTGCGTGTGTGTGTGTGTGTGTGTGTGTGTGTGTGTGTGTGTGTGTGTGTGTGTGTGTGTGTGTGTGTGTGTGTGTGTGTGTGTGTGTGTGCATGCAAAATATCACTGATTTTTATCTGTGCACATACCTAGTTATGCTAGGACGCACACATTATTATAGGTTCATAGGTAGGTACTAGGCTATTGGCCCAAGGGGCTACATAAGCCTAGCCAACAAGGTTCCCTGGCTTACGCCACCCAAGAAAGTTATTTTCCTGTGCCAGTGTCGAGCAGAGACACATAAGTAATCCCTGGGGTGCATTTCCTATTTCCCATCCACTCATCAAGATTTTTCTTGAAGAGTGCTAATGAAGAACTTTGCTTGACATAGATGGGTAGCGTGTTCCAGAGTATGGGAAGTCTCTGGGGCAGGAATATATCCCTCCAGCATGTCCTGTTTATTGTGGTGACAAGGTTTAGGTCCCTAGAGCATGTAGCTCGGAGGGATTGGGATTTCTTTAGGTGTAGCATGTCCAACAGCTCTGGGTTTGACATAGCTTTATATGTTAGGCAGAGATCACCTCGGAGTAGGCGATATGCTATGGAGTAAAGCTGGAGTTTTTTGAAGCGGTCAGTGTAGGGCATTTGTTTGAGGTCAGTAATCCTCTTTGTGAGGCACTTCTGTGGCCTTTCCAGCTGCTGCAGATGTCTTGTGAGTTACATTCCAAAAGGGACGTTGTACTCTATAATGGGTCTAATGAGTGTCGAGTAGGGGGAACAATGACCTATTTTTTCCTGGATGAGAACCCTTTTATGATGAGGTGTGCCACATAGAAGGACTTCCTGATGACTGTAGCGATGTGACTATCAAAGGAGAAACTACTGTCCACCTGGGTCCCAAGATTTCTTATCACACATTCAGTGTTAAGTAGATTGCTGCCTATGTGGTAGTTCATGGGTACAGAGATTTTACCAAAGGGGATGACACTGCACATTTTGGCATTGAGCTTGAGGCCATGGCTCTGACACCAGGCATCTGTCTCAGCGAGGTCCTTCTGTAGGATGTCCACATCATTTGGGGACTTGACTATGGCTCCTAGTTTGCAGTCATCTGCGAACTTCATTAGCCAGAGGCCTTCTGTGTTAGCCTGTACTTCAGAGAAGTAGATGCCAAACAGGAGAGGTCCCAGGACGGAACCCTGTGGTACTCCACTTGTCACTGCTTTGAGGTCAGATTTGGAGTCTGCAACTTTTACATTGTGGGTTCTGTCAGTGAGCCAGTTGGTAACCCATCTTGTGACATAGGGATTTATACCTAGTTTAGTGAGTTTAGCTATAATTCCAGAATGGGGGATGGTGTCGAAAGCCTTGGCGAGGTCAAGATAGGCTGTGTGAACCACCTTACTCTCATCTCTGGCTTTGGTGACTGCCTCAAAGAAGTCGATCAGGTTCAGGAGGCATGATCTGCCTTTCACAAACCCGAACTGGGTGGGATCCAGAGTTTGGAGGTTATCAATGTCTTTGTTTATAAGTTCCATGAAGATACGTTCCATGGCCTTGCAGACCAGGCTCATCAGGCTAATATTTTTATTTTATTTAGTTATTTTTATTTTACATTTGTTGACCGGGATAGTCCGACTGGATACATGTCCATTTTCAGCGGAGGCCCAGGGAGAAAAGCTCCAAAGGAAGTAATACACAGAAGGAAACTTATATACAACACTCTAAAGTTCATAGATAACAATCAGTCAAGTTAACACTCATAGTGTAGGTTAGCTGAAATAGGATACTTTACATCTGGACAGCTTATTATAACACAGTAGCATTGAATTAACTATTATTTACAAAAGCAATTGTTAATCTGATACAGGTGTACAAGTGTTACCATGTATTTAATCAGGCCTGGCACAGGGACAAAGCCACTGAGTCATGAAGTACTCCCTGAGGTCTGTCTTAAATTTAGAAAGGGTAGTGTTTGTTGTGATGTCCGGGGGTAGTGAGTTCCAAACTTTGCCTACTGATTTGGCAAATGTGGAGTTCCCGGCTATGTTGTTAGCTATAGTGGTTTGCACTACAATTCTATTGGATGATCTAAGTGATCTTTGGTTGGTGTGAGGTTTGATGATATATCTTAACGGAGGGGTGTTATCAGGTTGGTTAAGAACTTTGAAAGCTATAATAAGTTGGTTATACTGAATCTGTCTAGATAGCTCTAGCCAGCCTAGATTTTGTAGGTTTATACAGTGATGTGTTCTGTAGGGCAGCCCAGTGGCAAATCTAGCTATGCTGTTATAGCAGGCTGAGAGTCTATTAAGTAACATTTTGTTTAAGTTGGCAAGTATAGGAGAGGCATAGAAGAGGGTGGAGAGGAGGTGGTATCGGGCAATAGCAGTCCTAGCAGGTGGGGTAAGGAATGATTTTATTCTATACAGTGAGCCCAGTTTTTTATTAATGGTTTTAATCACTTTATTTACATGGGCATCAAATTTAAGATTGTTGTCTACAATTACCCCAAGTAGTTTTGTGTGGACATCTGGGGCGATGATAGTGCCATTTTTAGAGGTAATGGAGAAGGATATCACCGGGGATTTATGCGTGGGAGAGAAAAATAGCAGTTTAGTTTTATTAGGGTTTAGAAGGAGACATCGGCCTGCAAGCCAACTTTCAACCAGGTTGAAAGTTAACTGAGTATTATCCTGTAGCTCATCCTTGGTGGTACCAGTGCAGATAATTGTAGAGTCATCTGCATACAGAATGCAGTTGGCATTTGGGTTGACATTGATAAATATGGAGAATAGCAGTGGACACAGGATAGAGCCTTGGGGGACACCTAGGGTGTTAGGAAGAAGGTTAGATAGATTATTTTGCCATAGTACTGCTTGTTGTTTACTATGTAGATAGGATTGGAACCATTGAAGGGAGTGGCAACCTAGGGATATATTAGTCAGAGTGTGGATTAACAGCTGGTTGTTAACCATATCGAACACTTTGGAAAGATCCAAGAATAGAGCTGAGGAGAGCTTGTTGTTGTTTCTGTTATGGTAAATATCATTAGTGAAGGAGAGGAGGGCTGTGGTGGTACTATGATGTGGTCTAAAGCCATGCTGAGATTTAGCCAGTAGATTGTTCTGGGTTAGGAAGTACAGAAGTTGTTTGTGGGTGCATTTTTCCAGGATCTTAGCCAGTGGTGACAAGATGGCTATGGGCCTATAGTTTGATAGTTCGGTAGATAGTAGTAGATAATAGGTCGATAGTTCCCGGGATCAGTGGTGCCTCCCCCTTTGTAGAGTGGGATAACTGTTGCTGTGTGCCATTCAGTGGGCACAAAGCCTGATGTGAGGCTATTATTGAACATGGTGCTTAAGTGGTGAGCCAGTTCGTTCTGAAGTTCATGTAAAACGCAGCCTGGGATGTTGTCCAGACCCAAGGATGCGGTGTTTTTGGCTTTAGAGAGTGCAGCTTTTACCTGCGTAGTTGTGATTACAGGGACTCTGCATTCTTCCTGTATAGACATGGGCCCTTTAGGGGGTGGGGGGGTAAAGTTAGCACTGAACCTATCTGCCAGGATGTTGGCAATATCAGTTGGTTCTGTAAATTTCCTGCCTTTGTGCTGTAACTCAGAGCAGATCTGGGTGTTGCCATTGAGATTCTTGACATAGCTATAGAATGCTTTGTGGGTGTCCTTAGAATTAGTGGTGATTTTGTTTTCATAGCTAGCTTTGGAGGATCTTATAAGGGATCTCAGCTTCTTACTGAGGCTGACCAGGGAGCTCCTCCACTCATGGGATTTTACTCTCTTTTGCAACAGTTTCTTCCTTCTGTTGTACAGTTTGTTTACGGCAGGGGACCACCAGATTAGCTTCCTTTTTTGGAGAATAGCGTTTTGGTTCTGTTTGGGATAGCACGATCCATGCACTCGTGTAAGTGCTTATAGAGTGCATTTGTGTAGGATTCAGCAGTTGTAACTGTATTGTCCATCTGCATGGGTGTTATAAAGTTCACCACTTCTGTCTGAAGAAGCATGAAGTTGGCTTTGGAGAAATGCTTTACCATGGTTTCCTTAATGGGGGGTGGGGGCAGGATGTGGATATCAAGGGTGATTAGCTTATGGTCGGATCGGACCAACAAGGAGTTGACTTCAAGTGTGGAACACCGGTCACTCATGTTGGTAATGACTAGGTCTAAGATATTGTTATCCATGGTGGGGGTGTGGATAAGTTGATCCAGGGCATTGGAGTTTATTTATTCCAGAAAGCGTTGAGCTAAGGAGTTGGTACATGAGTAGTTTTCCCAGTTATTGGTGGGGTAGTTGAAGTCGCCCATTATTAGGGTGTTTGGTTGAACCCTAATATTTTCCAGTACATCAAGAAAAGAGGATTGGGAATCCTGGGACATGGTGGGGGGATCTGTAGCAAGCTACAATTTGGATTGCAGTTTTGCCCAGAGTTAGTTGCACTTGGATAACCTCGGATGCATTATGCTGAGCAACTAGCCTGGAGGTATGGATATCCTTAATGAATATGGACACACATCCTTTTTGGTGTTTCGGTCCAGGTTACATGGCCGAAAAGTGTGGTATGAGTTATAGCCTGGTAGTGCAGGGGTGCTCTCTGGAGCCTTGAACCAGGTCTTAGTCACTGCACAGATATCGATGTTCTCCATTTTAAGGAGTGCCTTGAGTGAGTGCATTTTGAGATTTAGACTTCTAGCATTGAGTAGCATTACCCTCAGTTTTTGCTTGCCTGTTCCTGTTACGGTAGTGAATTTGTTATTTGAACCTTGCCTAAAGCAGGCACTATAGGGGCAGCAAGAGCCTTAGCCAGTATCCAAAATCCCAGGGGTAACAGGTGCAGGCCATCTGTGACAAAGCATCGTGGTCTGTCGACCATGTCATCCCAAGCAGACAGATACTGGATCACCTTAGAATGACACCAGAAGCTTAGCCAATTGTTGAAGTCAATCATTTTGTCCTTGTACTGCGGTATCATTCTGGGTGATGGCAGAATGCTACTCAGGGCTAGGGTCATACCTGCCTGGGCTACAATATCCAAGAGCTCTTCCATGTCTCTTTTCATGTAGTCCAGGGAGGTACATCTCAGGTCATTCACACCAGCATGGACAATGACAGAGTCATATTTGTACTTGTTGTGGAGTGACCTGAGTGCATGGGTTATGTGGCAGATCCTGGCACTCAACAGGCAGCTGACAGTAACCTTCTTCTTGTTTAGCCTGGTGAGTGGGGCATCAGTATGCCTGACTATAGGGTCATCTATGACTAGTGTGTTGGGTACATTGTTTTGCCTTATTAGCTGTAGTTGAGTGGCACACTGAGTCTGTGGGCTATGTGTCATTTGGGTTGTGTTGGGGGATGGAGGTTGCTTGCGTTTCTGCTTTGGAGGTCTCTGTTGCTTAGACAGATTATTACTGAGAGCCTTCGCAAATGTTTTTGTGTTACTATGTGTGGATTTTGATGGTGTAGATTTAGTGAGACTATGTAATGAGTGTGGTGTGGTGCAAATGTTTACCTTCTCCTCATGATTGTCAAGTTCAGTCTTGGTTGGAGAGAGCTTTACCTCTAGTTTGGCTAGATAAGTGCATCTCTCACAGATTGTGGTGTTGGGTGGTAGGAGGAGAGCGTTGTCTGTGTACATGAGGCAATTTCTACATTGCACCAAGATGCCCAGATTCATCAGATAGACAGGAGAGAACACTGGGAGCTGACCCTTGGACGTGCCTGAATAAAAAACTATTTTCCTCTAAATAAGTGAGGAAAGTGAGTACAAGAGCTGTTTTTCTCTAAACAAGTGAGAAAAGTAAGTACAAAACTGTTTTCCTCTAGGTAATGAGGAACACTGAGTGCTATAGTAATTAGTAGCTTATTTAGTGCTTACAAGTTCTGAACAACTGCTGAGCATGAATAAGCAAATTTAAGTGCTAAAACTAAGACTCTGTATCTGCACTAGACGAGTTACAGGACAGAAACAAGTGCAAATGCAGGCTTTCAAATCAGAAAGTTGAGAGAGATGGAAGAGATTGCCCAAACGGCCAATAACTACAATTTCTGGGCCAGAACCACTCCTTATGTGGTAGACAGGTTACCTAGTGCTTACCACTCCCACTGATAAGCTAGAAGGCTTCCCTCCAACACAGAAAGGCTTGGGGGGCTCAGAAGTTTACATACAGTCCTGGATACAGCAAATCTGTATCTGGAACACTAGTTACAGGAACGGTAGGAAACAGGCTTACAGTTTTATTTATTTATTTTTTTTTACAGAAAAGTAGCAAAAACAGTAGTAAAAACAATTCACATGCAGTGCAAGCTAGCACACTTGAGTATGTAGCAATATTAGACCAAACACAGTTTAAAAAATGCAATTAAATTAAAAAGGAATAAAAGCAAGTGCAGAAAGAGTTTATTAGGTAGAATGTGGTAAAGAGAAGGGACTGGGGGAGTGTCCCAGATCAAATCTACAGTGGGGTGGGCAACTGCAAAAGCCACCAAATTTAAACTACAAGCCAAAAATAGGGAGAGTGGGTGGGACAAAACAGTTTCTAAGCAACAACTAACAGTACAAATTCCTAGCATTGTCGCCTCGCAGTAAGACGTTGTCCTGTTCGATTCTCAGCTAAAGCGTCTTCTGTATGGAGACATGCATGAGTGGGCGTACCTTCGTTGAAGGTTGTACGTCAGGGCTGGCAACTCGGTACGTAAAAATTTACTGACAATCATTAGCAGACTGGAGTTCCGCTGTGGCGACCCCTAACCAGGAAAAGCTGAAAGATGCAACAACAACAACTAACAGTACAAACTCTAAAACCAAAAAAATATACTCAGCTCTGTATATTTGCAGATCAGTCTTTCACAACAGTGAGACAACAGTTTCAACAGAGATCTAAGCAACAATTAACAAACTCTATAACCAAAAAAATTATTCTGGTTATCAATAAAAATGTAGCTAAGAAGTAATCATATTTTAAAAGTAAGGCATAAAATATATCACAAAACATTCAGACATTTAGATCTTCTAGGATTATAGTGGTTCCTACTCCCCAGACAGTATAAATGAGCACATGGGGCTGTCTTAATCATCCTTGACTGTGTGGAGCTCCCAGAAAAGTTGTTGCTGGTTGGGGAAAAATAAGGAGGAAAAAAATTTATTAATTTTCTTATTATGCTGTTTAACCTGAACAGACCTGTGATATGACCCTGTTAGAATAAAGCTAATAATGGCTTCTGCTCTCAACTACACCTATTCTAAAACAAGCCCTGCTTAGATATGTATGTACATAAAACTGCAGTAGGTTTTGTGTGTGTGTGTGTGTGTGTGTGTGTGTGTGTGTGTGTGTGTGTGTGTGTGTGTGTGTGTGTGTGTGTGTGTGTGTTTGTTTGTGGGGGTTGTGTGGTTATTACTTGTTTAATTTCACAATCAAACCTTACAGATGTGCGCAGGAGGTCATTATAGCTTAGGTTTGGCCTGAGGACAATGTGGTCATTATTTGTTTTATTTTTCTAACAGATCTCAGAGATATACAAAGTAGTTATTATAGCTTCTGTAAGGGCAGTGTCTGTCTAGGAGCAACAAAGTAGAATGCATTATAGGTTCATAGGCTCATAGGAGGTTACTAGGCTAGCTGCCCTAAAGCCCTTACAAGCCTAGCCATGTTAATCCCGTGTTACCTCAATTGTCTTTGGTTAGATGGCCGTAATTCACAGAGAGCATCTATATAAACACCAACTACCTCTGTCCATGAGGGACATGAGTGCCACCCCCAGGGTGAATTTGCAGTCTCCCATCCATTTGTCCAGGTTGCGCTTGAATAGGGTCAGTGAGGAGTTCTGCTTCATTTGGAAGTTTATTCCAGAGTAGCAGCAATTTCTAGGTGATATAGCTGTCTCTCCAGCATGTTCTGTTAATGTCATAGGCTAGGTTAAGATCCCTAGAGCGAGTGACTCTTGTAACTTGTGGATGTGCAGCATATCCATCTGGGCAGGATGAGAGACTGCCCTGTAGGCCAGGCACAAGTTGCCTGTCAGCAGCTTATACGATACAGAGTACAGTGACAGGTCTTTCAGTCTATCCATGTAACTCGTGGTTTGGAGGCCCTGTATTATCTGCATGAGAAACACACAGAAGAGATCATTGTACTCTATTAATGGTCTGATGAGGGTCGAGTACAGTAGAGTTATAACATCCTTAGACATGGATGTGATGCCTTTACTTATGAGATGCACAACGTAGAAGGCTTTCCTTACCACTGTGGAAATTTGGTGGTCAAGATTCAGATTGCCATCTACCTGTGTTCCTAGATCTTGCACCACTGGCTTTTAACTTAAGGTGGTACTGTTAATACTGTAATTAGCAGGGAATTCTGTTTTGCCAAAGGGGATAATAATGCACTTTTTGCATTTAGTCTTAGAATGTGGCTTTGGCCCCAGTCATTTGTCTGTGTTAGCCCTTCCTGTAATATGTTCACATTGTTGGGCGACTCAGTGATTACACCCAATTTGCAATCATCAGCGAACCTGGTAAGCCAAAGACATCTACTTTAGCCTGACCTCCAAGAAATAGATTCCAAACAGTAAAGGACCCACCACAGATCCTTGTGGTACACCACGGGTGAGGGTCTACTGGTAGAGGTTGAGTCACCAACTGTGACAGTATGTGTCCTGTCAGTGAGCCAGTTGGCTCACTGACAGGGCACATACTGTTAGTGAGCCAATTGGCTGCCCATCTAGTGATGTAAGGATTAGTCCCCAGCTGGGAGAGTTTCTCTATAATACCTGAGTGGAGAATTGTTGTCAAAGGCCTTGGCTAGATCAAGACAGGCAGTATGCACTGTCTTACCTTCATCCAGGGCTTTGGTGACTTTCTTGAAAAGTCTGCTAGGTTTAATAAGCATGATCTGCCCTTAATGAATTCAAACTGGGTTGGGTCTAGAGTCTGAAGGTCACCTATGTCCATGCTGAAAAAGTCCATGATGATTCTTTCCATGGCCTTGCAGATGAGGCTAGTTAGACTTATGGGTCTGTAGTTATCAGGGTTGGTTGATGGACACCCTTTATGCAAAGGGATTACTGTTGCTGTTCTCTACTCTGCTAGAACAAAGTCAGTTCTCAGGCTATGGTTAAAGAGAACGCCAAGTGGGTCTACTAGGCCCTGTTTTAGATTGCTTAATAAGTAACCTGGGATGTTCTCTGGTCCCATTGAGGCCATGTTTTTGATCTTGGGGAGCACCGATATGACCTAATCTCTAGAGATACCAGGCAGAGGACTGGTGTCAGGTATGCTGAGATATGGCTGGTGGGGACAGGGGGGTGAAGTTTGCACCAAATCTGTCAGCTAGCAGGTTGTCAAGTTCCTTCAGTGTAGTATGACTGGTACCATCTGCTACCAATTTAGCACATAGCTGTACATTCCCTTTTAGATTTTGGATGTAGTTAATTAATGCCTTGGGATTATCCTTAGCTAGGGATGTTATTTTACCTTTATAATTAGCTTTAGAGGACTTTACAAAATTTCTGATTTGTTTGCTCAAGCTGTGGAGGGAATTCTTCCTCTGCTGAGTCAGTTCCCTCTTGTTCTTAGACATCAATTTCTTCCTTTTGTTATATAACCTGTTTCTACTTGAGGTCCACCGGAGTGGCTTGTTTTTTCAGGAGGACCTGGTTTTAATCTAGTCAGGCACTGCCATGTCTATACAGTTTTTAAATGTCTATACAGGCCACTTGTGTACACATCTGTATAGCTGATATTGTTGTTTGTGATTGCAGGAGGTATAGAACTTTTTTTACCATCACTTAGTAGGCTGTAGTTTGCTTTGGAAAAGTTTTTTTAGTTTTTTTGCTCCTGTGGTAGTGACAGGTTCTATAGTTACTTTGAATGATGCTGATTAATGGTCCGACCTTACAAGGGAGGGGTGTCACAGGGGGTGAGAGGTGTGCAGTGACCCACTCCCATGTTGGTGAGTACTATGTCTAAGACATTTGAGCCCCCTGTGGTAGTACAGACTCTGTGTTTCAGAGCATTTGTATTGACAAAGTCCAGGAACCTCTGGGCAAGCATGTTCATGCTCATGTATGTCACCCAGCCAATGGAAGGATGGTTGGAATTTCCCATGACGAAGGTGTTGAACTGTGACTCTAGTAAGTCTGTGTAGGCAGTGTGCTTTTCTTGGTTCATGGTGGGAGACCTATAGCTAACAATGATGTGGTAGGTTATTTTCTCTATAGTAAATTGGACGTGGAGTAGTTTGAGGGAGTTGTACTGTTTGACCAGTTTCAAGGCGTACTTGACATTAATGAAGTTTGCTTTACCTCCACCTTTGGTTCTTTCATGCTCATTTTGAGGTCTGAATGTGTGGAAGGCATTGTAGCCTTGCATGACCAGCATGTTGTCTGTGGCCTTGAACAATGTCTCAGTAACTGCACAGACGTCAGCATCTTCCAAGGTAAGTAGTGCTTCCGGGGAGTGCAGTTTCATGTTTAGATTCCTAGCATTAAGCAGCGAACCTTGACTTTGTCTCCAGTAGATTTTAAGTCAGAAATTTTGTTGTTTTGACATTGCCTAAAAAAAAGGCACTATGGTGGAGGCAAGCACCTTTGCCAGTATCCGAAAGCCTAGAGGAGACAGGTGCAGACCATCTCTGGCAAAGCAGCATGGTCTGTCAACCATGTCTTCCCAGGCTGACAGATACTGGATCCTCCTGGACTGACACCAAGCTAAGCTAAGACAATTGTTGAAGTCAATCATTTTTTATGTGTACTGTGATATCATCACTTTCCTCACGATCATACATCAGGCATACATATTAGTGACTGCCTTTGAGGGCTACGGCTAAGGAGTGAGGAGGCATGCTATGTATATTTAAATACATGACTGTTTCAAATTTGCTCTTCTGCTTTTATCCCAAACTAACACCAGTGGGATGCATAGGCAGTGACTGTCTTTTTTAGGGGGGTGGGGGTAGGGAGGCAGGCAGTATTCCTGGATAGACCTGTGTATCCACAACAACTGGCTATTAAACTGCATCATCACTATGTTTTCAAATGTAGATTATATGCATGCTGTGAAAATGTGTAGCAAATGTGTGTTGAAAACAAAGCATTCTATAACATTTTTGATAGTTAGCTTCATTATAAGAGATATGCTCTTGGATGCTTTCTGTGGTGTTCCCATTTTCTGATGATGCTGAACAACAGTAGATTTCCTATCCCTTCCTCTTAGAAGGGATGGAAGGTCATTGGCACTTGGTGGTCTGGGCCAGATAAACTTCTGGGACTCTGGATGTGAATCAGACTGAGATGGTCAGTATTGCAGTGGGGAACTACTCCATTAGGTTAGATAAATATTTTTCATTACTTTTTTTAATATTTGATTTCTAAAACTATGGCTTGTCACTGTGCTTTGCTCTTTTATTCTCCTCCAGTGTTACTTTTAAGCTGTTAACATGTGCTGTACCAACTCATAATTGGTGTTTGTTTCTCATCTGCTAACTGCAACTTTTATAAAACAAAATGTCCAAGAACATGTTTCTCACTAGTACCTTAAAAGAAGGAATTAGCAAAGCTCCCAGTTATGCCCTTGAAGATTCTAATAAAATGTTTCAGTGCCTGATAAAGGGTAAATTGGCCCTAGGTGTGAGTGTGTGCATGTGTGTGCCTTCCGTGGAAGGCTAGGTGCCGGGCTGGCAACTGGACACCGTAAAACTCTACTGCCAATCATGAGTGGACAGATGATCTGCTATGGCGACCCCTAACTGGAAAAAGCTGAAAGAAGAAGAAGAAGAAGAGGGTGCAGTAAAGCTAATGTTCCACTCCAATATGAGTTTTTTCAGATACATGAAATGTGGAATGGGTCACTTGACTCCCTTGAAATTTGAGACAGCAGAGTTACATATCTGAAAAATCTAAAATTAAATTGTTGCATATTAAACTAGACATTCTGTTTTCTGGAAGAAAGATGTTCTCCATCAAGCCAGCATTTGTTGGTTAGATTAGATAGATAGATAGATAGATAGATAGATAGATAGATAGATAGATAGATAGATAGATAGATAGATAGATATCTTAATATTAGTTTTACAGTTTATCAGCAACAGCTTGGAGAAAGCACACTCTTGTAATACAGTTTACATACAGTATGGAAATGAAAAAAAAACTAGAATTGAGGTTTTATAAACCCCTGACAGTTAATTATAATTTTAAAAACTATGGAACTGTAATTAACAAGAAACAAAGCTTCAGAATAAGCTTTCTTGTGTCACTCTACCTCATTTTTCTTTATTTTGGGGGGGAGGATTTATTGTATCTGCCAGATAAATGAATGAAAACATTAATTAATGAGCAGTAGAATTAGACTATGACCGATGAATCATATTCTCAGTACTGTCTTCCCTCCAACATGCCCACATAGTTTGTCATCTATTTTCTGTTGCTGAACTCTGCATTTGAAATGCTATGCTGGTCTGAATGCTTCATGTCAATCGGTCATAAATGGCAGTTACATGGCTCTAGTCATGCCTTCCTAACTTCCACTCAATGCATGACGGAATCGAAGGAATATTTCCAGTAAACATGAAGGAGAATATCAACTTGAGTGCTTCCTGAGAATAGCTGTGATGAAGGTGGAGTGCAGTTTCTCATAAACACACATTTTTATGCTTAAGTGTACCTTAAACAGCTGCAAAGACAGTTGTAACACATATATCATGCAACAGATATATCTACTATATCCCTTTCGGATTAATGCAACATCATTTACAGGACATAGAGGTAATTAGTTACTCCATCCTACAATCAAAATACAAAGGATAGACTGCAATATTCAGTGATATGATATCAAACTATATGGTACATTAATTTTCATTATGCAAGTTACACAGAACAGAAAATAAGTCTAGTTTCTGTAATAATGCCTATCTAACACTAACACCATGTACAGTATTAACTATTTCAGTGATTTAGACTGAAATATGTGTGAAAACTTGGAATTCCCATAATCTCTATGGAAAATAGGCAATGAAAAAAGAATAAAAAACAAATAATGTTTCAGTTACTCAGGATGTGTTGTAAATAATGATGTCTGTCCTGTTGGTAGTGTTCATTAGTTCAGCCTTTAAAAGGCATTTCATATCCTGCATTATATAGCTCTTTAAATATCCATTAAAAAGACAGCAACATCATACCAGAACATGCACAGACTTTCTTAATTAATTACATTTCTTTTACATTTATAGTAATAGCTAGCCTAATTTCTAGTCTGTACTGTCAGCTATTAGGCATATTTACCTAATGCTAGCCTTTTGATTTAATTGACCATATTATAATTAAATCTTATACTATTTATTTACACTGGCAGTGAGGTACTTCAAATGAATTATGTGCAAAAGTGTATCGGCTGTTTCTTTTATGCCTGCATATGTTATGTACCATGCATATAATACAATGTTTTAAGCCTGCGATCCCAGGGTTTTTTTTAATTCACAACTGCAGTATTACAGAATTATTCATTATTGGATCATTTTTTACCTTTAATCCATTTTTACAGGCCTTTTATTGTGCTTCTATTCTGAAAGCTGATTATCAGGAGTGAAGGGAACACTATAATATTTTGTTTCTCTCATTGTTGACATTTTATTTTTTCTTTTTCAATCTACATATATGAGGCTTACTATAGCATTTTTAAGAATGCAGGCTATATTTAAATGAAAGAGAAAGCTCTAATGAGGTCAGTGCACAGTATTTGTATGTGTCATCAGTTTGTTTTCTAAAGTGGTTTTGCTTAACAATTTACTTGATTCCCTTTCCCAGTCTGCAGTGACCTTTTATGCACTCATGTGCTACTTTTAAGAGAAGATATTATGCAGACCCATCCTTACACTAATGACATGACCACAGAGAAAGACAGGGCATCTCCACTTAATAATATTATATTAACAGCAATTGCATTTGAGTCAGTGGCTTAGCAGATCGCACACACTCATCTTTGTTGCTATGAAGATCAGAAGACTCTGGGTTCTATTCTCCCCCTTGGGTACTTGAATGTATGTCCATGTAGTGCAGTTTAAGGAATAGAGTGTAGTCCTGACCTGTCATCCTTTGTATAAGAAGTCACATAAAGCTCCAAGCTGCCTGGCAGACATTAAAAATCTCAAAGTTGTTATAAAAAATAGGGGACATTTTAATAAGGAAACTTGCACATTCCAATTAAAACTGAACGTGATAAATAAAAGGAAGATCACAATAACAAAACAAACAAAAAATAGCACAAAGCATAAATAAAATGATGGTGTGAGTGAGTGTGTGTGTGTGTGTGTGTGTGTGTGTGTGTGTGTGTGTGTGTGTGTGTGTGTGTGTGTGTGTGTGCAGCTTCCAATAAAGGCATAGGCAGCATTTTCTATGAGCTCTGAGCTTAGTGCTGTTTATTAAGCAGTTCACACCCCCTTTAAACTGTAAGTTTCTCACTTTTAGAAACTGAAATAACGTTTTATGTCATGACCATTTCAACCCTAATCTGCAAAGTAAATGGTGCTTCCATTCAGAAAACTTGTTCTCCAACCATATGGCTGAGGAGAATGTTGTTGGTGGGCTGGCTGGGCATCAGATACCAACTAATATGAAGATCAAATCTTACAGTTTGACAGCACTTCTCACCAAAGTGCTAGTAAAGATGACTGGTATCAGGTCAGAATGTGTCATACATCAACAGATTGTAGAAAATACTATAGCATATGCTGTCATTCTAGAAACATTGGTCAGCTCTCAGCTGGCACAGGTGCAAGACCATGCCATTAAAACTGTGGGCTATGATAGACAGTAGAGGTGGATAATAGAAAAAATTTAAAATATTGAAAACATACAGCATCCGAATAATAATTTCAGGCTTGTTGGCTTACCTGAAGAGCTAGCATTTGGAGATATGTGTGATTTCTGGAAGACCAGTTGTCATTAGCATTTAACTTAAATCCTACAAACCCGTTTATCATAGAGAAGGCCCACAGAGCTATCCATCCACACAATCCACATGGAAAGTGAGGCAGATAGTATTTAAAATATTAAACTATGTGAACCAGTAAAGAATACTCCTCCTCCTAGTCTTTCGGCTTTTCCCGGTTAGGGGTCACCACAGTGGAACTCCGGTCAGCTAATGACTGGCAGTAGATTTTTACATGCCGAGTTGCCAGCCCTGACGCACAACCTTCAATGAAGGTACGCCCATTCACGCATGTCTCCACACAGAAGATGCTCTAGCTGAGAATCGAACAGGACAACGTCTTACTGTGAGGCGACAATGCTACCACAGCACCACCACTGCAGTGTGAACCAGTAAAAAATACTAAGCACAGCAAAAGATCATGCTTCCTTGCTATGTGGAAACTGAGTTTTTATCAATATTTCACCCCAGCAACAGTAAGGAAATACAGGGCATTTATTTCTGTGAGATTACCATGCTATAGGAATGAGATTTCCACTCTCTTCAGCTTACTGTCTGAACTGGTGATAAAATACAAAGAAGGAGCTACTCTTTCTTTACTCTGGATGAGGCACTACAATTTCTGAGTGACAGGTTATTTCCTGAGATGGTGGTCAATGAAACATTTGCGGGACAGCAGGAACCAATGTATAGCCGCAATTTCAGGTTCCAGAGTGAATGTGAAAAGTGACTGGTTCTGGCCAATCTACAGCACTTCAGGCATTACCAAGGGTGGTTGAACTGATAAGCCCTGCTGAGGGAAGCAGCTACCTGTAAGCTCTAAGGAAAGAACAACGAGGGTAACTGTGTGTCAATTATTCTCTGAACTGGCTGAACAAAAAGACTGGGTTCACTACAAGAGGACATAGCTATGAGCAAAGAGTTACGTCCTATAGACAAAGACCATCAAGATGCTGTACTTCCAAGTGGGGCATTCCTGTTCAAGGAATGAAGAGGTATAAGCCCCTTATAGTAGCACCAAAGCAAGCATCAAAGTAGAAAAACTAGTAAATACTAACTGCACAAAGAGGATGGAACAGAATGCTATTGCCATCTGAGTTACTGACGTTGTGAGAGTTAACTACTTGCCTTGAATGACCCTGGTGTGATTGGGTCAACAGACTCTCACTAACTGATTACCTTAATTACAACAAAAATGTGCAGGAAGCAAATCTGTCTCAAGCACCAGTAATACACCATATGACAGTTATATGCCAGTTTGGAATGTCAGAATCTTCTAAAAAAGAAAGCTTTGAAGGGTGGACAATTATATTTCAAACCGTAGGTTAATATCTAACATCTATTAGTAGATTAGAGACTTTTAGCCAAAAATCCAGTGGGTAGCTTTCCCATTCAATGATGATGGGATTCCATAAAACTGGAAATGCAAAGCTTGTACAGCTGGACAAAATCTCAAAAGCAAAAAGATTCAGATATTTCAGTTGGAAAAGAGGTCAGGTCAGCTCTGCATGGCATCCAGGTTTAAGGATCAAACCATAGTTAAAAAGTACAAGCAAACACATACTGAGCTTAGCCAAGCTGTCTCAGATGGGTCACAGCTGTATTTGGAGTATGCAGCCTTTCAGTCCTGGATGTTTGGTAGCGAGCCTGGGAAATTGCTAGCACTTATGGTTAAATGAAGAAGAGACAAAGCAGGATAACCCACATTTGTTAAGAAGCCTGGAATAGAGTCCTAATGGTAAGTATACGTTTACCTCCAGAGTTACAGACAAAGAAAAAAAATGATTAGGGAAAGGCTTCAGATTAGCTGTATTTTATTTTTAATGTTAGTAATAGTAACTTAGAAATTCTCACAATTTAGGAGGGAAGGATGGACATACATTTGAGAACAAGTTAGGGACATAACTACAAACTCTGGACAGTTATGAGGTATGATGGTACGGATGATAAAAGCCTCATTTTAAAGGATGGTAGAAACTGTAAAACTGCATTTGGAGGAGCTGTAGAAGGCATTAGAGTTTCTGTGTTTGAGGATATTCTGCTGGTTCACTCAAGAGAAAATCTATAACTTTGGGGAAGGATGTCTGGTCAACAAGAGGGATGCCAACAAATAATTATGAACATAATTTTGGGAAGTAAATGGAGACTGTTTGCTAGCAGTATGGATATGAAGATTGCTTGACTCAAAGAAGCAGGGTTGTCATCCCAACCCCTGGCTTTCTGGACTTGTTGTTACAGAAAAGCATGAGTAACTGTTCTACAACCTGTTCACAACTTTCTTTAAACCAGCAAGGAACTGGGTATTTTCTTTAACCTGACTAACAGCAAAAGAAACCAGCCTAGTTGGTGTTCTTAGAATTTGTTGAATGCACTATACTGGATGAAGTCAGCTTTTGTTAATTTATATAATCGATAAAGTGAAAGAAATGTATGGGCATGTGTGTGTGTGTGTGTGAGTGTGTGTGTGTGTGTGTGTGTGTGTGTGTGTGTGTGTGTGTGTGTGTGTGTGTGTGTGTGTGTGTGTGTGTGTGTGTCTATGCATATACAGTATGTGTGTATGTATATAAGTTACAGAAAGTTACACTATATGTGCAGTAAGCTGAACTATATTACTGTAACCACTACTAGTTTATCTAACAAACTTATTTATTTAGGTTCATAGGTTCATAGGTTCATACTAGGCTATCTGCCCTAGGGCATTTATAAGTCTAGCCAGAATGTGTTTGGCTTTCGCCACCCATTTTAAATTTATTTTGCTATGCCCTTTTTTGAGGTTAGTATACTGTGCCTCTGTCTAACAGTGACACAGAAGTGATACCCGGGGTAAACCTACGATCTCCCATCCACTCATCAAGATTCCTCTTGAATAGAGTCAATGAGGGACACTGCCTAACCTGGACTGGGATTTTATTCCAGAGTGAAGGGAGCCTCTGGGTTATGAATCTGTCCCTCCAGCATGTCCTATTTATTTCAGTGCTGAGGTTCAAGTCTCTCGAGCGAGTAGCTCGATGGGATTTGGATTTTCTGAGGTGCAGCATGTCCATTAATTCCGGGTTGGACATGGCTTTATACGTCAGGCACAGATCGCCTCTGAACAGGGGGTATGCCACTGAGTAGAGCTGGAGTTTCTTTAACCGGGCAGCATATGGCATCTATTTGAGCCCTTTGATCCTCTTGGTGAGGTACTTTTGGGGTCTTTCCAGTTGCTGCAGGTGTCTGGTAAGGTACATCCCAAAAGGGGCATTGTACTCAATTATGGGCCTGATGAGGGATGAGTAAAGAGGCACGATGACCTCCCCTGATCTAGATGTGAATTCCTTCATGATTAGGTGGACTATATAAAATGTTTTTTTAACCACTTTGGCCACGTGGTTGTCAAAAGAGAGATTGCTATCAACTTGGGTCCCCAGGTCCCTAATTACTTCTTCTGTACTTAATGGATTACCACCTATGTGGTAATTTGTGGGCACTTGTTTTTGCCAAAGGGGATGACTATACACTTTTTGGCATTTAGCTTGAGGCCATGGCTCTGGCACCAGTTGTCTGTTTCTATGAGGCCCTTTTGGAAGATGCTTGTGTCGGCTGGAGAGTCGATTATGGTGCCCAGTTTGCAGTCATCTGCGAACTTGGTCAGCCACAGTCCTTCCATGTTGGCCTGTACCTCCGAGAAATATATACCGAACAAGAGAGGTCCCAGGACTGAGCCTTGTGGGACACCACTTGTAACTGGTTTGGAGTCTGACATGGCTCCAGCAATTCTAACCATGCGGGTTCTGTCCTTGAGCCAGTTTGCAATCCATCTAGTGACATAGGGGTTTATATTTAAGCTGGTGAGCTTATCTATAATGCCCGAGTGGGGTATTGTATCGAAGGCTTTTGCGAGGTCCAGGTAGGCTGTGTGGACCACCTTCCCCTCGTCAATGGCCTTGGTGACTGTTTCAAAGAAATCAACCAGGTTTAAGAGGCAGGATCTGCTCTTAACAAAGCCGAACTGAGTAGGATCCAGTGTCTGTAGGTCCCCAATATCTTTATTTATGAGGTCCATGATGATCCTTTCCATAGCTTTGCAGAGCACCTCGCTGACTCTGTTCAAGAGAAATCTAGACCTGTGGATGGGAGATCGTAGGTTTACCCCGGGAATCATCTCTGTGTCACTGCTGGACAGAGGCACAACAAACTAATGGGCACAGTATTTTTTCATATAAGGGGTGGCGTAAGCCACAAAAATTTGGGCTAGGCTTATAAATGCCTTAGGGCAGATAGCCTAGTATACACCTATGAACCTATGAACCTATAAGCTAGTCAGGCTTATGGGGCGATAGTTTCCAGGATCCGTTGAGGCACCACCTTTATGGAAAGGGACCACTGTTGCTGTACGCCACTCTTTGGGCACATATCCTGTAGTAAGGCTGAGATTGAACAGTAGTTTATGTTTGGGTTTAGCTCTTCTTGGAGTTCATGTAGGACACAGCCCGGGACACCGTCTGGTCCCATTGATGCTGTGTTTTTTGCTTTGAAGAGGGCGGCTCTTACCTGAGCATCTGAGATGTCAGGGGGGCAGCACTCTGTGGGATAGATATTTGCCCTTTTGGTGGGGGGGGGGAGAAGTTTGCGCTGAACCTGTCAGCTAGGATGTTGTATTTGATCAAAATTAGACAGCTGAGCATTGCTTCAATAAAATAAATTCATTATAATTGGTGGGTATAATGGTGCTGTCTGTGAATGAAAGTGGCTGGCCTCTGCTGTCATTTGGTTACATTGGCCTGACTTCATGGGGCAGTTATAAAATAAATTACATTACTGTGCCCAGTATTATTTTAATTTGATCACAATCAGATATTTGACATTTACACAGTCAATAAATTGATTATAACTGATGAATATTGAAGCAGTCTGTTGATGAAAGTGACTTGGCAAAGCTAGCTTTTGTTTGAGTGATGCAAGTACATTGCTATGACCATTATTACCTTTTTATTAGCTCACAGTCATTTCAGGCATGCACCACCATCTATAAAATGGCAGTCACAACGTTCTATGTCTGAAATTATCTGTTTTTCTCAGAGTAGGTCTATCCTGTATTCTGATGAGGAAGACAATTTAGTATGTGCTGTACTGTCTGACTGGTTATTTGCATAAAACTATAACCTTGCTCAAAGCTGACTCTGCTGTAATATAGCCCTACCAGTTCTAATTAGCTCCCACCTTTTAGTTGCTTCCTGCAGCTTTTACAGCCACCCTGGTGTGTGTTTGTGTGTGTGTGTGTGTGTGTGTGTGTGTGTGTGTGTGTGTGTGTGTGTGTGTGTGTGTGTGTGTGTGTGTGTGTGTGTGGGTGTGTGTATTTGTGTGTGCATGTGCGCGTAATGGTATACATATATACATGTATTTGTGTGTATAGCTATATATGTGTGTGTGAGTGTGTGTGTGAGTGTGTGAGTAAGTGTGTGTGTGTGTGTGTGTGTGTGTGTGTGTGTGTGTGTGTGTGTGTGTGTGTGTGTGTGTGTGTGTGTGTGTGAGTGTGTGAGTAAGTGTGTGTGTAGGTGAGATATTATATGATGAGCAACTTTCATTATGTCACTTGGCACAGGATTCAATCTAACATCATCAAATGCACACACAAAAATTTTGCAAGGCAGAGCTCGTGTAGAATACCAGGCCCCCTGCAACCCAACACCTCTGAATCTTTATATACATTAATTCAGAGATAATAAAATTATAGGGAAAAAGGCAAACTTTCAAATACCATCTGTTAAGTTTTCTCACAGTATTTTAAATCTAGCTCTGATAATGTGTCAAATAGTAATGTCTTTCGGCTTTTCCCAGTTAGCAGTCGCCACAGCAGAACTCTGGTCAGCTAATGATTGGCAGTGGATTTTTTATGGTGCCGAGTTGCCAGCCTGACGCCCAACCTTCAAAAGTCACACCCATTCAAGCACGCACCTACCTGCATGTCTTTAAACATCACTTGACTGCGGGGAGGACATCTGATTGCTTTGGTTTTGTCATCTTGCAATTGATGACTATGGTTAGATCCATGCACACACACACACACACACACACACACACACACACACACACACACACACACACACACACACACACACAGACACACATAGATATATCAGTAAAGTGCATAAATCACACTGCAAAACTTTCCTTATACTGATTTTCAGTAATTAGCACCATGGCAAAAAATGCTTCTACTCTTATAAATAATGTTCACAAAATGACTCCATACCCCTTACTTCATAATATAATTATTAATTATCCTTTTGTTATATGAAAGTCCTTAGGTTCATATGTAAGTACTAAGCTATCCTCCCATATGGGCTTTTTTAATCCTAGCATTTATCCCATTTGGTATTAAAGTTAACCTGTCCTTTTCTGAGCTCTATATTTATAGACTACCAATAATATTTTTGGGATCATGCCATAGAGAATAAATGAGAGACCGTACTGCAGGCTCGAGCTTTAGGTGTCCATTAGCAGTATACTGGGCAGCCCTGGGCTATATCTCCTATTGCCCATCCAGGATCCAAGCTGGACTTGAATAGGGACAGGGATGAGCTTTGTTTTATGTGGGGTGGAGTCTATTCCAGAGGACTAGTATCCTCTGAGAAATGTACTGTCCCTCCAAACCATTCTGTTTATGTTGCAGAAAAGGTTTAGGTGCCTGTATCAAGTAGTTCTGGTATTATTTGTCTTGAAGATGTGCACTAGGTCCATCAGTACTGGGTCAGGGGTTGCCTTATATGTCCCTCTTAGAAGTCTGTAAGAGCCTGAGTATAGTGACATGGATTTGGTAACCATTTGAAATGCTGGGACCTGCTAGAGCAAGTCGAGAAATACAGAGAATGAATGGCTGAAAGATCGGACTTACATATACTAAGTCCAAAATGTCATTTCTCAAAATATTCCCTTTTCTCCAAGTCATAGCAATTTCAGAGTTGATATATATAAGTTTAGGGTGTTTGGGGAGCTTGCCCCCCACCCCTGCAAAAAGACATTTTTAAGGAGAAAAGCAATTTTAGAGATTCACTCTTTTCCTGTGTTTTCAGTCTTTTTTTTTTTGGGGGGGGGGGGGATTTCAAGTGCTGACATTTCAATAGGGAGCCCAGGGATATAAGCCAGTCTGTGTAGGACAAACGTGTTAAGCCCTGTATTCTCTTTGTGAGGAACCTTTGAGGACATTTGAGTTGTTGCATGTACTTTGACAAATACATGTCAAAGAGGGAATTATACTCAATGATCGGTATGTTGAGGGCTGAGTAAAGGGGAACTATGACATCTTTGGATCTAGAAGCTACCCCTCTGCTTATAAGCACACCATAGAAAGGTTTCCTTAATAAAGTGGACACATATTGGTCAAATATTAGGTCACTGCCCACATAGACCTCCTGCATATCCACAAAACAAACAGCACCAGAATTACCATTTCTAAAGACTTAAACCTTGCCTGTGATATAAATAGGTCCTGCTGGACAGACAGATATGTATCCCAGAGACACCATTTTCTATGGAACAGGCTCCCCAACCACATGAAGCAGAGTTCCTCTCTAACCCAATTCAAGTGTAACTTGGACAATTGGATGGGAAGCCAAAAATTAATCCCTGGTTTGGCACCTATGTCTCTAATGGACACAGGTAACCTGTAAATGGTTCATCTCCCAGGCCCTTGCTTACACTTATCAAGGATATCAAAACTTGTCTTAGATTTGGGAAGCATGGTTAGGCTTAAAAAGGCCCTTGTGGTTGTTAGCCTAGTAAACACCTATAAACCTGTATGTTCTTAGGTCTACTCTGTGGTAATTTCTCAGGGTTATTAAATTCCCAAAGGATGGGGAAATGCATTTTTTAGAATTTAGTTTTACTCCATGACTCTGACACAAGTTATTTATTTGGGACAAGCCTTCCTGCAGGATGGCTGAGTCATTTAGTGATTTGATAACTATTTGTACATTGCAACCATCTGCAGACTTCATCAGACAGACACCCTTGGTGTTTGCATTTACTTCTAAAAAGTAGATGCCTAACAGGAGAGGTCCCAGCACACAGCACTGCATGACTCTACTGGTAACTGACCTTTTTGTTGAGGTAACATCACCTACCTGTATTCCATGTGTCCTATTTGTGAGACAGTTAACAACACAGTGGGTGACATAGAGGTTTATTCCTAGTATGGTAAGTTGCTCTGCTATGCCTGAATGGGGTGCTGTGTCAAAACCTTTGACTAGATCTAGATAGGTGGTGACCATCTTACATTCATCCATTGCTTTGGTGACTTCTTCAAACAAGTCCATTGGGTATAGTAAGCATGGCCTGCATGTGACAAAACCAAACTGGGATGAGTCCAGTGTTTTGAGGTTTTTAATGTCTTTATTGATTAATTCTATGTTAAGCCTTTCCATGGCTTTTCATATGAGGCTGGTCAGACCTATGAGTTAGTAGTTACAAGGATCAGTAGAGGGCCCTCCCATGTGCAGGGTTGTGGCTGTTGCTGTCATCAGTTTGCTCAGTAAAAAGCCTGTGTGGAGTCTGATATTAAACAGTCTTGTTAGGGATACAGATAGATCATGCTTCATGCTATTCAGGATACATCCTTGGATATTGTCAGAACCCATAGATGCTATATTTTTTGGCCATAAATAGTGCTATCCAGGACCTGGCTCTGCTTAATAAATAGGGGTGCTTCAGTTTCTGGTATGGATTTCCCAGTCTGCTGTTGGGTAGTTGAAGTCACCCAGGAAAGTGGTATTGGGTTTAATGCTGAGTAACTCCATTTCCAGTAAATAGGTGTTATGGCTGGCTTGGGTCATAGATGAAGCTCTATAGCTACCTTGAATGTGGTAATGGACTTTACTAGCACTGATGTGTAGCACCTTTATATTCTCCTTCACATTTTTCATTATACTGGTAGGTTTATCTGGTTCTCATTACATAAAAAATGCATTACAGGATGGAAAATGTCTTAGCCAATATTCAAAAGCCTAGAGGGAACAGGTGCAGACCATCCGTGAAGAAGCAACATGGTCTGTTGATCATCCTCCCATGAAGACAAATATTATTCCATCTTTGAATAACACCAAAAGCTAAATCATTTGTTGCTCATATTGCAGCATCATCATTGGAGAAGTTAGAATGCTGCTCAATGCTAGGTTCATACATGCCTGAGACACGTAGTCCAAGAGTTCCATCATTGTCACTCTTCATATAGTACAGGGAGGTACATCTCAAGTTATTAAGACTCATGTACTATGACACAGACATACTGGTGCTTCTAAAAGGATTTGAGTGTGTGTGTAATTTGACAGATCCTAGCACCAGACAAGTGACTGACTGTCATTCTGTCAATCAGCCTGGTAAAAGGTACATCTGTATGCCTTACAATGGAGTCGCCTATGACTAGAACATTTGGTTGGGAAGATGCCTGCCTCTTGGGCTTAGCATCCATGGGTTTGGGACTCCTAGTGCCATGTGAGGTAGGAAGCTTTGCAGACTGAGAGTGTTGCTAACTGAGTTTTATTCCTGTGTTATGTTTTGGAGGTCTTGGTGATTTGGGTAAGCTGATCTTAAAAATATTAGAATATGATGGATTATGTGATGTATGAGGGCCGTGGTGAGGTTTATTGTGTGGTGTACTGCTAACAGTCCTGTTGTCTGATTTGTCTGTGTGTGAGATTTTGGCCTTCAGAGACATTATGCTCATACATTTCTCAAGCACTGCATCATGCTACTTGAGAAGCAGGTGATTATCAAACAGAATGAGACAATTCTTATTTTGTTTTAAGATACCCATCTCAGTCATGCTGGCTATAGAAATTGTGGGTTAAGTGCTTGTCCATGGTTTTGGCAGGAGTGATTTAGGAGGCAGGGGTGTATACAACTGCTGGGGGCGGTAGATGGGTTTAGTTCTAGGATGCGGGGTGATGCTATCAGTTGGCAAAACCAGATGGGTTAGTTAGTTTAGATGAGCTACTGAAATTGTGGGGACTGCTTTAGATTTCTAGAACAAGGACAGAATTATATTATAGTGCACTTCACTGTAGTTCAGAGTGTCTAAGATGTGTTTGGTCTTGCACATATGACCCACTAAAGAGCAAATCCAATGGTGGTGGTCCACTAACAGAAGCTTAGTGGAGCTTTTTTCTTCCCTTTTTGTTAAAACATACATTGTTTGGAATGCAGGAGCAATAAATTAGTGTATTCTTCCTTTAATCACCACTTTCGTCCAAAAGACTTCAGAACAAAACACTGGTAAAAAACCTGTCTAAATACAACTCTTGCAAGCAACTAACCAGAAATTGGCAATTAAAACAAATTACTTAATTACTTGAACAACTTGAAATCAGAATTTAAAGAAACATAAACACAGTGCAGTAGAAACCTACGTTTTTTAAAAAGCACATTCCTTTTAACACATAACCTACGTTTTTTTAAAAAGCACTTGATGTTTATTACATTACAATTTCTATCTCTTTCATTTCCCTGGTATAAAACCTGCATTTGCGAGGTTATTGGACTAGTATACAGCTCAGCAAGCTCCTGCCTGGTGCCCTGCAGAGTTCTACAACAGCAGAGAGACAAAAGGGAGACTTTGGAGTGATTAAGTATCATTTTTCTGCATGTTCTGCTGCCTTTAGCTAATTCCACTTAAAATGCCTATTTTCTAGAGTTTCTGTGATTTAAAAAGCTTGTTTCAGCTACATATTGTACTTTTTTTACTGCCTGCACTTTAACAAAGTTTTTTTTGTTTAAATTACATGTTTAACTGTTGTAGGCTACACACTCAAGTGTGATAGCCATTTCTGTGCATTCAAAGTGTTTTTTTAATTGTATCTGCTTTATTTTCTGAAAAATAAAATATGTATGTATATATATATATATATATATATATATATATATATATATATATATATATATATATATATATACTTGTTTTCCTGCCTTTCTAAGCTAATATAGTCCAGTTTTCAGGTTAGTGCTGAATTCAGGACTGTGTTACAAGTTTCTGTGTTTTTTGTTTGATTTTATCTGCTTTATTTTCTGAAAAAAAAAACAATATATATATATATATATATATATATATATATATATATATATATATATATATATATATATATATATATATATATATATCATATATGGTAGGCAGTCAAGAGGAGAAGGTTAACACCTGCATTACACCTCAAGCAACTCATAGCCCTTCAAAACCCACACCATCAACGCCCACACATAGCAACACTAAACCCACATATGCCGAGGCCCTTAACATTAACCTGCCCAAGCAACAAGGACCTCCGAAGCTGAAACGCAAACAAACACCAGTCACAACCAAAGTGATACATAGCTCAAAACACCAGTGTGCCACCCAACAACAGCCCCTAAGGCAAGACAATGTACCCAACACTTTAGTCATAGGTGACTCTATAGTCAGGCACACTGATGTCCCACTCACCAGGCTGAAAAAGGAGAAAATTACAGTCAGCTGCCTGTCGGGTGCCAGGATCCGCCACATAACGCATGCACTCAAGTCACTCCACAACAAGTACAAATATGACTCTGTCATTGTCCATGCTGGAGTGAATGACTTGAGACGTACCTCCCTGGACTACATGAAAAGAGACATGGAAGAGATCTTGGATCATGTGACCTAGGCAGGTATGACCCTAGCCCTGAGTAGCATCCTGCCTTCGCCCAGAATGATACCACAGTATAAGGACAAAATGACTGACTTCAACAATTGGCTAAGCTTCTGGTGTCATTCAAAGGGGATCAAGTATTTGTCTGCCTGGGAAGACATGATTGACAAACCACAATGCTTTGCCAGAGATGGTCTGCACCTGTCACCCTTGGGATTCAGGTTACTGGCTAAAGCTCTTGCCACCCCTATAGTGCCTTTTTTAGGCAAGGTTCAAAGGATAAAACCACCACTATAACAGATACAAGCATGCAAAATCTGAAGGTGATGCTACTCAATGCTAGAAGTCTAAACCTCAAAATGCACTCTCTCGCGGCACTCCTAAAAATGGAGAACATCGATATCTGTGCAGTAACTGAGACCTGGTTCAAGGCTCCAGAGAACACCCCTGCAATACCAGGCTACAATTCTTACCACACTTTTTGGCCACAAAACTAAGACCGAAACACTAAAGATGGAGGAGTGTCCATATTCACCAAGGATATTCACACCTCCAGGCTAGTTGCCCAACACAATGCATCTGAAATTCTCCAGGTGCAACTAACACTAGGTAAGACTGCAATCCAAATTGTAGCTTGCTACAGATCCCCCACCATGCCCCAAGATTCTCACTACACCTTACTAAACATACTGGAAAATATTAAGATACAACCAAACACCCTAATACAGGGTGATTTCAGCTACCCTGCCATTAACAGGGAAAACTACTCGGGTACCATCTCCTTTTCCCAACGGTTCTTGGAATTC
This sequence comes from Protopterus annectens, assembly GCF_019279795.1. NCBI lineage: Eukaryota > Metazoa > Chordata > Ceratodontiformes > Protopteridae > Protopterus > Protopterus annectens. The sequence goes on from NC_056744.1 coordinate 623,494,081, forward strand.
ATAAATTCCAATGCCCTGGATCAACTAATCCATTGTCCCACCAAGGGCTCCAATATCATACACCTGGTCATTACCAACATGGGAGATAAATGCTCCACACCAGTGGTCACCCCCTCATTGGTCAGGCCTGACCATAAGCAAATCACCCTTGACATCCACATCCCACCCCCATCCCCCAGTAAGGAAACGAGGGTAAGGCAGTCCACACAGCCTATCTGGACCTTGCCAAGGCCTTCAACACCATCCCCCACTCTCGAATCATAGATAAACTTACTAAGCTGGGCATAAATCCCTACATCACTTGATGGGTTTCGAACTGGCCTCAGTCCTGGGACCACTCTTGTTTGGCATCTACTTCTCTGAAGTACAGGCCAACACTAAGGGACTCTGGCTAACAAAGTTCACAGATAACTGCAAACTGGGAGCCATTATTGAATCCCCAAATGATGTGGATATTCTACAAAAGGGCCTTACAGAAACAGATGCCTGGTGTCAGAGCCATGGGCTCAAGCTTAATGCCAAGAAATGTATAGTTATCCCTTTTGAAAAAAAATGTGTACCCATGAATTACCACATAGGTGGCAGGACGCTAAACACTGAAAGTGTGATGAGACACTTAGGGACACAGGTGGACAGCGGTCTCACTTTTGATAACCACATTGCCACAACAGTCAAGAAATCCTTCTGTGTGGCACACCTCATCACTAAGGGCTTTTCATCCAGAAAAAAGGAGGTCATTGTCCCACTGTACTCATCCCTCATTAATCTCATTATAGAGTATAATGCCCTGTTTGGTATGTACCTCACAAGACATCTGCAACAGCTGGAAAGGCCATAGAAATACCTCGCTAAAAGAATCACAGGCCTAAAGCAGATGCCATATGCTGACCGTCTAAAAAAACTCCAGCTATACTCTGTGGCATATCATCTACTCAGAGGCGATCTCTGCTTAACATACAAGGCCATGTCAAACCCTGAGCTGTTGGACATGCTCCACTTAAAGAAATTCCAATCCCTCAGAGCCACACGCTCCAGGGATCGAAACCTTGTCATCACAATGAACAAAACATGCTGGAGGGATAGGTTCCTGACCCAAAGACTCCCCATACTTTGGAATAGACTGCCCATACATGTCAAGCAGAGCGCCTCATTGGCCCTCTTCAAAAGGAACCTTGATGATTGAATGGGAGATAGGAAATTCATCCCAGGGATCATGTCAGTCGCCCCGCTAGACAGGGGTCCAGAGAAGTAAATATTGTGGGAAGAAATATCCAGGGAATCAGGTTAGTGCTGAAATGTGTTACAAGTTTTTGTGTTTGCCCATACCTTACTTGGTTAGAAGGAAGTTTCTCTGTTCAGTGTGAGAGAGGGAGCTTTGAGCAGCCTATCTATCCCTGGAGGAGAGGTTTCAGCCCAGAAATTAGTAGTTTATTGGCCATTTTGGGCTAACTTCTATCTCTACCATTTCCCTGCTATAAAACCCGCAGTTTTGCATGGTTTTGTTTGCCAGGCAGTGCCGGTTAGCTAGGGTATAACTATTCCCGGCTCCACAAAGTCTACTCTTCACTTTTTCCCTTGGAACTAGACAAACTTTAAACTTAAGCACTCAAACCATTCACTTCTCATCCTGGCACTTGCTCAAAATTCATAGCAAGCACTAATAAACCTTAGCGCTAGACTCCCTATACTGTAGAGAAGGACAAGGCTCTCTATTCAACCTTACCAGCCAGTCAGTAAAACAGTTCACTGTACCTATCCAGGCATGTCCAAAGAGCAGTTTCAGGTGTACTCTCTGGTCCAAATGGTAAATCTGGGCATTTTGAGGCAATGTTACAATTGTCTCATGTACACAGACAACCCTCTCCTCTTTCCACCAAACACTAATACATGCGAGAGATGCAATTATACAGCCAAATTGGAGGCTAAGCTTTCTCAATCCAAGACTGGACCAGGCAGTCAAGAGGAGAAGGGAATTGCTTGCATCACACCACCAATCTCACATAGACCTATGAAACCAGCACCGGCAAAAAACACAAATAAATACACGAAAACAAACTCGGAGGTGCTAAATAAAAATCTGCAAAAGCAAGAGAGACCTCTAAAGCAGACATCCAAGCAACCTCCACCCTGCAACACAAACCATGAAACACATACTTCACAAAACCAGTGTGCCATGCAATCACAGCCCTTAAGGCAAAATAACATACCCAACACACTAGTAATAGGTGACTCTATAGTCAGGCACACTAACGTCCCACTCACTAAGCTGAACAAGGAGAAGGTTATTGTTAGCTGCCTGTCGGGTGCCAGAATCTGCCACATAACACAAGCACTCAGGTCACTCCAGAACAAGCACAAATAGGACTCTGTCATTGTCCATGTTGGTGTGAATGACCTGAGCCGTACCTCCCTGGAATACATGAAAAGAAACATGGAGGAACTCTCTGATCACATAGCCCAGTACCTACCTATGAACCTATGAATCATTAAAGCCAGTAACCTTTTTTGCCATCTGGCCTCTCTCTGTTCCAGAAAGTGTTTAAATTATCCACCTCTAAAATCTGGTTTTCCCTGTTCTAAAATACAAAATAAAAATTTGTTAAAACCTACACACTCCTGACTGTGTTTATACAAGGCATGTTTTTTTGTCTTTCCTTTTTATACTATAAATGTGCTCCCTAATTCTCTTATTTAGATTTCTGGTCATCATTCCCACATAAAATTGTTGACATTTGTCACACACTGCCACATAAACTACCCCCATGGTCCTGCAGGTGTAAACTTCTTGAACACTAATAGTGTAGGGTATGTGTGGAAGTGCAATATATGGCCCTTTCAAAAGGAACCTACACATGCCACAATCTTACACTTGTACATGCCCCTGGATTTGTTTGTCTTGAATCCATCTGTGGATGTCTTATCCTTTCCCTTTTCTAACAGTATTTTTAAACTGAAATTACTTCTATATACAGATTTGGGTTTCACTCCTACTGCTTGTAACAAGTCATGGTTTCCCTCAATAATCTTCCAGTTTTGTTCAATAATATTTCTAATACCCATAGAGTCGGAGGTCATCTCCATATTGAAACAGAGGTGATTGTCTTCCCCACCATCACTTTTGGATTTGCTAGTAATAGCCTGCTTCAAAATAGGTGGGTAACTGATGTCCTTCCTGTCCAAGATGTTTGCAGCCAGTTCTCTCAAAAAGTTTTTATAATAACCAAAATGACAAATTCACCACCGTAACAGGTACAAGCAAGCAAAATCTGAGGGTAATGCTACTCAATGCTAGAAGTCTAAACCTCAAAATGCACTCACTCGAGGCACTCCTTAAAATGGAGAGCATCGACATCTGTGCAGTGACAGAGACCTGGTTCAAGGCTCCAGAGAGCACCCCTACACTACCAGGCTATAATTCCTACCACACCTTTTGGCCATCTAACTTGGACTGAAGCACTAAAGGTGGAGGCATGTCCATATTCATTAAGGATATCCACACCTCCAGGCTTGTTTCTCAGCATAATGCATCTGAGATTATCCAAGTGCAACTAACTCTGGGCAAGACCGCAATGCAAATTGTAGCTTGCTACAGATCCTCACCATGCCCCAGGATTCTTACTCCTCATTTCTTGATACACTGGAAAATATTAGGGTACAACCTAACACCCTAATAATGAGTGATTTCAACTACCCCACCATTAACTGGGAACACTACTCATGTACCAACTCTTGTGCTCAACGTTTTCTTGAATTCATAAATTCCAATGCCTTGGATCAACTTACCCATACCCCCACCAGGGGCAAAAATATCCTAGACCTGGTCATTACCAACAAGGGCAACCGGTGTTCCACACCAGAGGTCAATTCCTTGTTGGTCAGATCCGACCACAAGTAAATCACCTTAGACATCCACATCCCAGCCCCATCCCCCCACCCCCATTAGGGAAACCGTAAAAAATTTCTCCAAAGCCAACTTCACGCTTCTTAAGGCAGAAGTGGCAAACTTCACGACACCCATGCTGATGGACAATAGAGATATGACTGCTGAATACATAGTTACATAGTTACATAGTAGTGTACTAGGCTATCTTCCCTGGGGCATTTACAAGCCTAGCCAATAGTGATGTGGCTTTCACCACCCCATATTATATAGCTGCGCCTCTCTAGTAGTGACACATGTGGGACCCCATTATTTAGTATACTATACCTCTGTCTAGTAGTGACACTGAGGTGACTCCTGGGGTAAACTTACGATCTCCCATCCATGCATCGAGATTTTTCTTGAACAGTGCCAATGAAGGGCTCTGTCTCACATGAACTGGGATTTTGTTCCAGAGTCCTGTACAATTGCACTTTATAAGCACTTACACAAGTGCATGGATCGTGCAATCCCTACAGAACCAAGATGCTATCCTCCAAAAAAAGGAAGCCAATCTGGCGGTCCCCTGCTATAAACAAACTCTACAACAGAAGAAAGAAGCTGTTGCGAAAAAGAGTAAAATCCCATGATTGGAGGAACTCCGTGGTCAGCCTCAGTAAGAAGCTGAGATCCCTCATAAAATCCTCCAAAGCTAGTTACAAAAACAAAATCGCCACTGATTCTAAAGACAACCACAAAGCATTCTATAGCTATGTCAAGAATCTCAATGGCAACACTCAGATCTGCTCTGAGTTACAGCACAATGGCACTAAATACACAGAACCAACAGATATTGCCAACATCCTGGCAGATATGTTCAGTGCTAACTTTACCCATCTCTCTTCCCCTAAAGGGCCCATCTCTATACTGGAAGAATGCAAAGTACCTGTAATCATGGCCGCACAGGTAAAAAACACACTCTCCAAAGCCAAGAACACAGTATCCATTGGACCTGACGACATCCCAGGCTGAGTTTATACATGAACTATAGAATGAACTGGCACCCCATCTAAGTACCATGTTCAATCATAGCCTCGACTCAGGCTTTGTGCCCACTGAATGGTGCACAGCAACAGTTATCCCACTCCACAAAGGGGGAGCCACCATGGACCCCAAGAACTACCGCCCCATTAGTTTGATGAGCCTGGTCTGCAAGGCTATGGAGTGTATCATCATGGAACTTATAAATAATGACACTGGTAATCTCCAAACTCTGGACCCTACCCAGTTCAGGTTTGTAAAAGGCAAATCATGTCTCCTAAATCTGATAGAATTCTTTGAAGTGGTCACCAAAGCTGTAGATGAGGGTAAGGTGGTACACACAGCCTATCTAGATCACGCCAATGCTTTTAACACCATCCCCCACTCTGGAATTATAGACAAACTCACTAAACTAGGTATAAATCCCTATGTCACAAGATGGGTTGCCAACTGGCTCACTGACCGAACCCACACTGTGAAAGTAGCAGACTCTAAATCCAACTTCAGACCAGTGACAAGTGGAGTACCACAGGGTTCAGTCCTAGGTCCTTTCCTGTTTGGTATCTACTTCTCTGAAGTACATGCTAACACAGAAGGTCTTTGGCTAACAAAGTTCGCAGATGACTGCAAACTAGGAGCCATAATCAAATCTCCTAGCGATGTGGATATCCTACAAAAGGGCCTCACTGAGACAGATGCCTGGTGTCAAAGCCACGGCTTCAAGCTCAATACCAAAAAGTGCATTGTCATCCCTTTTGGTACTCTGTACCTATGAACTACCACATAGGCGGTAGTCTACTTAACACCAAAAGTGTGATAAGAGATCTTGGGACACAGGTGGACAGTAGTCTCTCCTTTGATAATCACATTGCCACAGTAGTCAAGAAATCCTTCCAAATGGCACACCTCATCACAAAAGGTTTCTCATCCAGGAAAAAAGAGGTCATTGTTCCCCTCTACTCATCACTCATTAGACCCATTATAGAGTACAATGCCCCTTTTGGTATGTACATCACAAGACATCTACAACAACTGGAAAGGCCACAGAAATACCTCATAAAGAGGATTACCAGCCTCAAACAAATGCACTATGCAGACCGTCTCAAAAAACTCCAGCTTTACTCTGTTGCATATCGCCTATTCAGAGGCGATCTCTGCCTAACATACAAAGCTATGTCACACCCAGAGCTGTTGGACATGTTCCACATAAAGAAATCCCAATCCCTCCGTGCTACATGCTCTAGGGACCTAAACCTTGTCACCACAATAAACAGAACATGCTGGAGGGATAGATTCCTGTCTCAGAGACTTCCCATACTCTGGAACAAACTACCTATCTATGTCAAACAAACCTCCTCATTAGCACTCTTCTAGAAAAATCTTGATGATTGGATGGGAGATAGGAAATTCACCCCGGGGATCACTTCTGTGGCTCTGCTTGACAGGGGTACAGGAAAATAATTTTCTTGGGTGGCAAAAGCCAGGGTACCGTTTGGCTAGGCTTATATAGGCCCTGGTGCCAATAGCCTAGTACCTACCTATGAACCTATGAACAAAATAATTGACTAATGTATTCAAATTCACTAGCCAATAGATCATCCTCACTGGTCATTCTACAGGCCTGAATCAGTTGACCCTTGGGTATATTGTTTTTAATAAATTTAGGATGCTAGCTGGAGAAATGTAGATAATCACTGGTAAATAGCTTTTTTCTGTGAATTTTACTTACAAACTTGTTATCAGTACTGTTGCAAAATAAATGGACATCCAAATAATTGATGCTGGTGCCTGCATCCCCCAAAACAAATTTTAAAAAATCAGAGGCTACATTTAACTTGTCAACAAACTGTTTGACATCATTAAGATCACCAATCATAATGAAAACCAGGTAATCAATAAACCTTTTGTAGTAAAGTACCAGAAAGTCCTTCTTAACTGAATCTAAAACTGAATGCTCCCACCACCACATAACAATGTTGGCAAAAGTGGGGGCCATCCAAGAACTCATGGCCACCCATCTGATTTGTTTGTAATAGTGGCGGTTAAGCATAAAATAGTTGTTATCCAACAACACATCTAATGCATCACAATAAAAATTATTTTCACAATAAAAATTATTTTTTGTGTTGTCCATGTCAGTATACTTGGTAAGAAATGCCCTTACATATTCCACACCTACATTGTGGGCAACAGAAGTATACAGAGAAACAACATGTATGGTAAATATAATGTACCGGTGGGGATCAAAGCAGTATGTTTCATTGAAACTCCTTATACCATCAAGAAAATCCCAAGAATCTTTTAAAAAAGTCTCAATATTTTGGACTAAAGGATTTAATACAACATCTACCATAAGTGATATCCCTTCTGTAATATAATTTGGAACCGCAATAATTGGTCTAAATGGCGGATCAGTTAAACTCTTATGAGTTTTGGGAATACCAAATAAAATGCCACTCCTGGGATTTTCCACATTACAAAAATTATAAGTTGCCATATCTAGATCTCCACACATAAAACTATCATACAAAAAACTATGAACATATCTAAAACATTTGTTGATGTCATTAACTTTAACCCTAGAATATTCAAGTTCATTGTTTAACATGCTTTCCATTTTATCTATATAGTCACTCTGGTTCACGACAACGGTCATACTGCTCTTGTCACTACTCATAATCCTAATCCCCCGAATGTACTAATCTTCCATGCAGGACTAATATAGTCCTGCATGGAAGTTGCAGTTTAAGAGGAGGACGGCAGCGCGCCATGCATATTAAGGAAGGCATGCTGCCTGAACTCCTAATGCTACATGGAGCATGGACAAATGCAGGGAGCATGTCTGAGAGCAGAGCTCTCAGAATAAACATGCATCTGCAAAGTAGAATGGAAGAATGTGAAAATAAATGAGCGAGACCGCTCATAGGTGTCTGCATATCCCCACATCCCCATGTGTTCAACAGCAACAGTACACTTAAATAAAATGAAGAAGCCCTTGTAGTAATTTTTTTTAAAACCCCGAGTACAGCTAACCATAGGTGCCCGGGTTTGCCCATCGCTTAGCTACGGGTAAAGCAGCTGAAAAGGCTGAAGAGGATAACAAGGAATATATATGCAAATGAAGCAGCACAGCAATAGTGTAGTGGTTAGAGCATCTGCCTAGTGAACAGGCATTCCCGGTTCGAGACCTACTGCAGCACATATCATTTTCCATGTGAAACCTGTATCACATCTTTTGGCCGTATAACCTACATAATAACATTTAAATGTGAACTGGAGTACTGCATTAAATGCACATGTGAAGTGTCACTGTCATAATGAATAAGGCACTAGTAAGCAGGTTTAAGCAAAAATAAGCAGTAGTAAGTGTGTTTAGGTGTGTATGCATGGGGATAAACATTGCCTACACAGATTAAGGAAAGTAGAAGCTAACTGAGTGTAAGAAACTGTAACTGGAGGTTAGCATTGCTTACTGTCACGCAAACCTGCACAAACCCGCTTACAACTGCTTTAAAGTGCCTTAATCACTCTGTATCCAACGGCCCATGTTCTGCCCAGCAACAAAATAAACTGCCTCTGCAAGGCTCAAACTCAGAACCCTATACACTATAGTCACAGTAGTTAATCACTAAGCCATCATAGCAATAGATATGAATGAGGTATCAGCAAGCTAATCCTCACCACAGGAAAACCAAACCAAACATGTGAACTGAATCTATGTACAGTGTGAAGTGGTATAACCTTCTTCATAAGATAAATATGTGAACTGGAGTACCGCAGTAAGCATAGATCTGAGGTGTGATTGTAATAAAGTGTAGAAGTCCCCTGGTCCCCATACAGTGTATATACACATGAATCACAAATACCAGACACATATATAACCTGTAATGAAGAATAAATCATTGCCAAATGGCAAATATAGTGATAATTAACTATTAAGCAATGCTAACTGCAGCACAGCTCAAATTAGTAAGTGTAAGCAATGTGTAGGGGAGCCAATTCAATCTGCCTAGTGGAATACCACTTTAAGCAGTGCCAGCCTTATGTAAGCAGGTGTGCCCATAGCTTAGCCTTTTCAAAACTGGCCAATCACTGGAAAGTGCGGGGAAATGGCCGTATTTAAACCCCACAGGTGGGAATACTTCTCATAACTGGTTGTAGCTTCCTACTGCAGGCAGAATGGCTGGTGTGGGTGAAGGCACTTGATTTAGTGGGGCATCCAGGAGTCAAAAATCATGGTATGGCTCCTGATAAAATACCATGACCAGAGACTACTGCAGGGCCAGTACCAGTGCTCGGAGTATAAAACAGAGGCCTGGTACAGTCTCGTCCGTGACATCACCAGTGCCACAGGTATCCCCCAGACTGGTGAGCAGGTCAGTCACCACCATGCTGACCTAAAGCGGCAGAGGGGGGATGTACTGGAACAGTGGATCCAGGAGTCTCAGCGGATGGCCAATGCCCCAGCACCAAGTAAGTACTCATTCTACTAAGTAGTAAATAATTGCCTAGCTTGTGTATACTATGAATAGGTATGGCTAAATATCAGTGCATTTCTCTGACAGCTGCAGATGAGCGGGCTGTGAACCAGCAAGCCCATGACGCTAGGCTGCAGAGGCTGCATCGTGAGGCAGGTTAGCAATCAATCTGCATGTACTGTCATAACAAAAATTATAAGAGCCTTAGAAAGTGTTGTACCAGTAGAAATAAATGTGCAATAGTCTGTGAATAAAGGTATAACCCCTGGAGTGCATCTGTTTACTTTTCTCTCATATGTTGGCGATCTGTTCCATACTATAAATAGTACTGTTGTATCTTAAGCAGTGTCACCCACACTGTGGTATGCAGATAAAATGGTATGAAGTCCTGCATAACAATGTTGGAAGTGCCAAGAGGTCAGTCATATCGTACAAGTTAGGGAGACTTAGAAAACAGTTGAAAGCTTTACATCAATTCCCTGATAGCACAGTGTACTGTGATGTTAGCTATAATTTTTTGTCACCCACAGCAAGGATTTGAATCCTGGGAGTGCTACTAAATTGTATGCATAATCATAACCCACAACTGTACAGATTTTGATACAATGTTCAGATAGAAAGCTGTATGCATAATTACACCCAAGTGTACAGAATTTGCTAGAATGTTCAAATTGTAAGTGGTACGCATATTCATACCCCACAATTGTTCCAATCTGTCCAGCATGTCCAGATAAATGCCGTATCACCAGCTTGGTACCCTGTTCCCCTGAAAATTCAGTGTGATGATCCAAGAAATGTAGGCAGCTGTCAATGTCATATAACTGATAGTCAAACGTGTACATAGTCAGAGAATGTATATGAAAACAAACCTGTCATTCTAGCACCTCACTCAAAGTGTATGCCAGCAATTCTCAACATATATTGCATATAATAATCTATGAACATACAAGTGTACAATATAAGACCATTGTGTAGTGTAATAATACATGTAAGGGAAAGATCACTGCAGTGACTATGAATGTTGTGAAAACTACAAGGATATATTAGTTGTTAATTGAACTCTCTCTCTCACTCCTACCATATGTGCATAATAACCCAATGACACTCCTCAACTGGTATGTGTACACTCCAAGCTTTTGTTGGGACATATGTCCTAATGGTTTATAAATATTCACATTTGCTTCTATGCATGTGCCATGTTAAAATACACCTATATTGGTGGCCTGTTGCCATCAATGAAACCTGCATACTCCTGTAATGGCCACTGTAGTTCCATATATGCATGTGTTCTGCTTGCTTTGCAACTGTGTTAAATCTGGTGTGTCAGGTTAATGGGAATACCTATGCCTGCTGTCATAACTAATCCTGAATGCTGTTGACTGTTACTAACCCATATCTGTCATAAACCTGTGACAACACAGCTCATATGGGAAGGCCGGTCCCAGCGGACCTAACTGTCCCACCTCAGGTGGCCATGGCACCGGGCACTAGCACATCTGGGCCCCAGCCTGGGACCTCCTCCTCCGTGGGTCCTGCGCCACCTTTGGGAGGAACCACTGTGGGGGATGGGGCTTGCCCCCCCTCAGAGTGGGCACGGAGGGGAACCTGTCACCCGTCAACAGGTCCGGGCCATGGTGCATAGGGAGCTCAATCTGGAGTATTGAGAGTAGCTATGCCAGCTTGAGGGCCGAGTGGCACTATTAGAGGGTGAGCTTGCCCCTCCTACACAGCCCCCAGCACAGCCACCTTTGGGGCCGTGAAGGGGCAGTGGGGACTGCCCATAGGTGGAGACCTCAGTCCCACTGTTTTCAGTTGGGGGCTCATGGGCTTGCGACTTCCAAACACCCCTCCCCGTCCAAGGTGTTTACCCCCCACATGTGTCATATACCGGCCCTGTATGTGTCTTGTGTGTATTCTCCGTTAACCTACCCAACCTACCTCCCCAAATATACCTACTACCCCTCCCCAACATCCCACTTTCACCTAAAAAAAAGGCAATCTGTTCCCACAAAAAAATATCACCCCATACATAGCTGTCCATTTTGTACACATGTCCACTGGACACATGTAATCTGTTCTAATTGGCATCACAATGAATATATGTTGTCCTCACCCCTCTCCCAGGGGTTTGAGGGTCCAAATGTACCTGAAAATTTAGTGTATATGCACAGCTGTTGCTGTAGAAGAAATGGGCAGCTATGGACCTTTCCTATACCCTACCTGCACATGCCTAGCTATTTTCCCTCCTGTCTTTCCCTCTTTCTGCCCCGTTTTTCACCACTTTTCTATCAACCCCTTTTTCTTTTATTTTAAATAAATTAGCATAGGGGTATGCGTCAGTAAGCACTTTTAAGCAGCGGTAAGCAGGTTTGCATGGGTTTGTGCAGGGGTAAGCTATGCCTACACAGGTTGAGAAATTCAAAGCTAACTGACTGTAAGAAAACATAAGTGGAGGTTAGCAGTGCTTACCATCGCGCAAACCCATCAGACCTGCTTACAATTGCTTAAAAGTGCCTTAATCACTCTGTAGCCCATGTCCCTTGTTCTGCACAGCAATTAAATGAACTGCCTCTCCAAGGCTCAAACCCAGGAACTTGCACTTATACACAAAGTGATTTACCACTAAATCATGTCAGATATACATAACCTGATGTTTTCACAAACATATCATCCAGCACAGTCAGTCAACAGTACAGGAAATGTATTAAAGGAAAACTCCAGGCTCAACTACAATTTAACTCAACCCAAGTCTTTTTTTTTCCCTGTAAACTCATCCCAGCACTCATCAGTTAGCAGAACACAACCAGAAATTTGTCAGTTCTACATTTCTGCCTTTCTGTAGCATAAGGCAGGAAAGCCCACCCCCATCCTTTAGTATTGCATTCCTTTAGGTCGAGTTGGTCTCTACCTTCCTGACGTACCTTCGACACAAGCAAATCAGTAGTCTTCTCTCATCCTGATCCTCCCACACTGTGACATCACCATTATTTAGCCTGGCCCGCTTATCAGCTACTATAAACATACAGTAAATCTTGTTGTGGAACTGTTTAACGTCCCTGTTTCCATCCAGAGCAAAAACATTGTTGTATCAAGGCATTTTTCAAGCAAGACAGCAGACAAAGTCCATTGAGCACAACACAGAATATCCTATATTTCTTTCGGTAAGTAAGTACCTAGACTGCTTAGAACTATCTTATCACAATTCTGCCAAAAGTATAAAAACTTATTTTTCCTTTTGTTCTCTGCTTCTGCATTATGATGTTGCTGCAAATGTATTTTTAGTTATTTACAAGTTTTGTCATCCAGTTCATTGGTCTCCATCTACCCTCTTGCTGTGTGTGCATGTATGTGTTTGAGAAGTATTTCTGTCTGCATATGTGTGAGTGAATGTGTGTCTGAAAGCAGTATGTATGTCTGTGTGCATGCAGAGCAAGTTGTGTCCGTGAAACCAGTGTGTGTGTTTTTCTGAATGCAGAACTCGGGATGAATGTGTGTGCCTGAAAAAGAGCTGTGCATGCTTGTGTGTTATTAAGTTACCGATGCATGAGAGAATGAACTCTGTTTGTGTGTGTGTGTGAAAGCAGAATGTCTGCACGTCTGTGAGTATGAGAGATGTGTGCATGTATCATGTATCTGGCAATCTAGTTAGGGTGCCAGCAAAAGGAACATACTTTTTTTATCTTATTCCCGTAAATGATGGAGTAGGGGGATGTAGACTAACTGTAATGAGCCAATCGCTTGCAGTGTATCTATCGGCTTATTATTGTGCAGTCCGTTTTTTTTTTTTTTCCTTTGGTTCTTGCTGAGGGATTATGGTGCTGCCATTAAATGGCAGAGCAGAGGGCTGTACATCTAAGTGTAATAAGCCGATCACTTACATTGTATCGATCGGCTTATTACTGTGGAGTCTTTTTTTTTTTTAGTTCTAGCTGAGGGGTCATGGTGCTGCCGTTTAACGGCAAAGCAGAGGGCTGTACATCTAACTGTAATAAGCTGATCGCTTACATTGTATCGATTAGCTTATTACTGTGGAGTCCATTTTTTTTTTTTTTTTTTTTTTGCCTTTGGTTCTTGATGAGGGGAATTGGTGGTGCCGTTAAACAGCAGAGCAGTGGGCTGTATATCTAACTGTAATAAGCTGATCACTTACAGTGTATCGATCGGCTTATTACTGTGGGGGGGTTTTTTGCCTTTGTTGTAACCCCTATTTCAAAGTACAGTGATCACACATTTAATTACAGGTAGGGGGGGTGTATTGGAGTAGCCACTCTTATAAAATACCTTTCATGGTATTGTAGCATACAGATGGGTAGGTAGTCAGATTGTAGCTTTATTTATTGATTTATTTATTGACATTTGTTAACCAGGTTGGTCCAGCTGGGCTTCTGGCCCATTTTCAGTGGAGACCCGAGGAGAAAAGCTCCAAAAAAAATTGTTGAGTCGTGGACCCATAATGATACTCACCTGTGCATGGCCGCAAGCTGGGCCTAGTAGACGTAATAAACACTAGGAGTACATTTTACTATACACATAAGGCAGATTTTTAAATATATGCCTCATAATAATTAAACTCCATTTCCTCTTTTTCCTCCTTCTACCATGTTCATTTCCAAATATGTTTCATAACTCTTTATATTATTGTAGCTTTAACTGATGCTATGTTTCAATTTTGTATATTTGTTGATTAATTTGTATACCTCTCTTTACTATGTGTTCTTATTTAATAATGTCTTTTTTCAGACCTATCAGCAGAGATATCACCTAAATGTGTACTGATTATATAATTTTTAATTTATCCTCTTGTTGATTAGGTTAAACCCATTAGGCTAGGGGACACTTTTCAAGGGCAAACCAGAGGTGGTATTTATACCTTCTAAACTTGGTTGACTTTTTCGAAACAGTCACCAAAGCCATTGATGAGGGAAAGGCAGTCCATACAGCCTACCTCGATCTGGCGAAGGCCTTTGATACAATACCCCACTCGGGTATCATTGAAAAACTCATCAGCTTAAATGTTAACCCATACATCACAAGATGGGTTTCAAACTGGCTGAGTGACAGAACCCACAGGGTCAGAGTTGCTGGCGCCATGTCAGACTCAAAGCCTGTCACAAGTGGTGTACCACAGGGCTCAGTCCTGGGCCCACTCTTGTTTGGCATCTACTTTTCCGAAGTACAAGCAAACACAGGAGGGTTATGGCTGACAAAGTTTGCAGATGACTGCAAACTGGGCGCCATAGTAGAAAACACATCTGACACAGATATCCTTCAGAAGGGTCTCACAGAAACGGATAACTGGTGCCAGAGCCATGGCCTAAAGTTAAATGCCAAAAAATGCATAGTCATACCCTTCGGGAAAACAAGGTTACCCCTAGCTACCAAATAGGTGGCAATCCACTGAGTACAGAAGAAGTTATCAGGGACCTGGGGACCCAGGTTGATAGTAGTCTGTCATTCGACACCCATGTAGCTAAAGTAGTTAGGAAGACCTTCTACATTGCCCACCTTATCATGAAGGGATTCTCATCTAGATCAAGGGAGGTCATAGTCTCCTATACTCATCACTCATCAGACCAATGATTGAGTACAATGCCCCATTCGAATGTATCTGACCCGACACTTGCAGCAGCTGGAGAGGCCACAAAGTTCCTCACCAAAAGGATAAAGTGTCTCAAACATCTGTCCTATGCTGCCCGACTGAAAGAACTCCAGCTCTATTCAGTCGCACCGCTGCTCAGAGGTGACCTTTGCCTAACATACAAGGCCATGTCAAACCCAGATTTGATGAATATGCTTCACCTCAAAAATCTAGATCTGTCAGAGCCACAAGGGCGGAGACTTAAACCTCGACACGGCTATTAATAGGACGTGCTGGAGGGATAGATTCATCACCCAAAGACTCCTATGCTGTGGAATAAAATCCCGGTATATGTGAGGCAGAGCACCTCGCTGGCCTTGTTCAAGAGAAATCTTGACCAATGGATGGGAGATAGCAGATATACCCCAGGGATTACCTCAGTGTCACTGCTCAACAGAGGCACAGCAAAATAATGGGTATAGTTCCCCATACTAAAGGGGTGGCGTAAGCCACAAAACTATGGGCTAGGCTTGTAAATGCCCTCGGGCAGATAGCCTAGTATGAACCTATGAACCTATGAACCTATACTACTAAGGTAAAATTGGCTAGGGCATCACAAAACTTTGTTTTTGTAATACTCTGGAGCTTTTCTCCCCAGACCATTGCTGAAAATGGGGTCCTAGCCAGTTAGGCTTTTACAGTAATCAAATGTTAATCAATGAATACTTAAATAACAAAACTGCCTCTACTGTTGTTGATAGGAGGAGCCATGTGTTGTTTTACATTCACCTGCCTGAGCTACCTCAGTTTAACAACTCATCCAAAGGACAACACGCTAGTGTCAGCAATCCAAAGACCTAGAGTGGAAATAGAACCTCCACTTGATAGCATCAAAGGCAAGTGTGCTACCTGTTGTAGTACTGACACTGTGATAATTAATAAAGTGCAGATATGTACCTGGCTGTATTACCTGTCACCAGTAATGAAATGTCAGGTGGGATGCTAACTCCATGCACCCAGCAGTGTGAACATTGTCTCAAGAGGATTGTCACCATTGATGGAACATGCTGACCCCATGTGCAACAATGGGAAAAAGGGATTGTGGAGGAATGGATGACAAGAGCAGACAACAACAGTGTATCGATCGGCTTATTACTGTGGTGTCCTTTTATTAATTTTAAACAATGGGCACCTGGGTAGTTTATTAACACAAGGGGTTGGCATTCATAGACAAATACAGCACAGCAAAGTGCTGATAACCTTATGTACTGGCTTACTGAATAGTACTGGTGATTCTAAGGCAATGAGTAATAAGCATCTTTTTAGCTTGGACCTACCCAGTGCCGAAAACTCAAAAATAATGCATGTGTGCTACGCTATAAATCCCAGTCCTTAATGAAAGGAAGAATAGCTCAAGGGATTTTTAAGAGAGATTTTTGTGAGGTTAGTTATCATTGATTTGTTCAACTGTTGGTTTTATTTTATTGTGTGTTATTTATTTTATCTGTAATGGTTTAATTTTGCTGTATTTTAGCAGGACATTTGACTTGGGTACTTAGAAGTTGAAGTAAGTTTTCACACTGAATTTGCCGATAGTCCTGTTTTCTTATCTCATAAAAGGAGAACGTTTACACTTTTACCTAAAAAGTGAGTTATTGTGGGGTCTTATGAATTAATGGCCACTGCTGTCTGATAGAAAATCCACTGGTTAAGAGGTGTGAGATCAAAAAGCGTGTGTCAAATTTGTAGAAGCAGATTCTGCCTTCCCTATTTATGTATTAAAATATGTGTTTGTTTTTTAGGAGTGTTTTGTGGCTTTGAGTGATATGTGTCTGTAGTGTAACAACTGCTATGACATTCAAATCCTATCAAACACAAAAAATGTGGGAGGTGCATAGTGGTAGTATATGGGGACATATACCCAACATACAACACACACACACACACACACACACACACACACACACACACACACACACACACACACACACGTACACACACTTCTTATTTAGAATTTGAAGCCCCCTTTCCAATACTTCTCACCACATAATTAAATTAGCTCTTAGAGTGCCTGTAGATGTCTGAATGTATCTATGTTAGCTTTCAATACATCTGATTTTTGATATAGTGAGCACTACTAACAAAATGGAGAATAACTGAGTTCACATAACTAGAGATGTTGGTAAACAGTAGTAGTGACTACTTATATGGGAGAGACAGACACAGAGTTAGCCAGGCAGGAACTAATACCACAAGGTGAGGAAGAGGGAAGTGGGCAGGGTGGGACACTCAACCAGATGGGAGATACAGAGGCCAAAATAGACAGAGTAGCGCAGAGGTTCTGTTGAAATAAAAATGGAAGGATGGAGAAGAGCATATATTTGGTAGGGAGGAAGGCAGCCTGCACACAAGTGGGAAAAACTGTGAATGATGAAACTGGAGGGAGAAATTTTACATATAAAAGGGATAGTGTCATGAGGCAAAAAGCAAAGATGTAGAGAGTTGCTGTGGGGAAAGAAGGGGTGGGGGGTGATTGTCTGACCTTCAGTCGCAAATGGAATCAGGAGTATAGGCAAGTGAGGAAGGAAATACTATATTTCTAGAACCCAGTCTCAGGGCTTAGACTGAGTAACTGCAGGAATAGGTGGCCAAAGTGATCATCAAGGAGGTGGGACGGACACATGTTGTAGTGTATCTAGTCCCCAGTGATTTGTGATACGAGACAGCTAAAGTGGTATCAAACAGGATGAGGAAGAAGGCAGAAATAAATACCAGGAGGTTAGTGGTAGCATTCTCAGAACTGTTACATGCACCATCAGCCAGCACACAGAGGAATGAGAGGATACGGGAGAATAAGGTGAAATTATGAGTACAGATTGGGCCTACAAGAGTTAGGGGTTGGGGGAGGAGATGGAAGTACAGCATAGTCAAAGGGTTAAAATAGATAGTAAGGGATACAGAGGCTACAGCTGAAAGTCAGTTATCAGAAGAGATCAAGAAAGGGGGACACAAGCCATTTATGAAAATAGCGAGGGAAAAAGGGAGGGACAAACTGACTACTGAGCAAAGATGACAGGGGAGATCACATAAGAACTGGAAAAAGCAGAAACACTGAATGAAAACTTTGCTTCAGTCTTTACAAAGGAAAGCAAGTGGAGGGTGCTATACTGGAAGGAAGTCAGAGTGGGATGGGAAGAGCATTGGACAGACGCCAGTACAAAGGGGGGTGTCTAAATTGAAACTGGCTGCCCTTAGGGGGGGAAATAACAAAAGACATATGGACAGTCTACCAGAGGCCTCAGAAATCTGGCCAGTGTGTTTGCAGAAGTGCAAGGTCATGGAAATAAAACAAGTGTAGTATCCTTGTATGGAATAAGGG
This sequence comes from Protopterus annectens, assembly GCF_019279795.1. Taxonomy (NCBI): domain Eukaryota; kingdom Metazoa; phylum Chordata; order Ceratodontiformes; family Protopteridae; genus Protopterus; species Protopterus annectens. The sequence continues at coordinate 623,512,416 of NC_056744.1, forward strand.
GGCAGAAAAAATCTGGGGAACTACAACTGCCCGCTGCATGAAATATCTTTTTTGGGTCTCTTCACTTTTTTTTTTTTTGTGTCCCTATCTGACCCGTTAGAAATCTGGCATCCCTGGCTTTACGTCTAACTGTAATAAGATGATCGCTTACAGTGTATCAATTGGCTTATTACTGTGGAGTCCATTTTTTTTTTTTATTTTTATTTTTTGCATTTGCTTCTTGCTGAGGGGTCATGGTCCTGCTGTTTAATGGCAGAGCATAGGGCTGTACATGGAGTCATCTACCTGCACAGTGTGGGTTCTGTCAGTCAGCCAGTTGGCCACCCATCGCATGACATAGGGGTTCTATGCCAAGTTTACTGAATTTTTCTATGATTCCAGAGTGGGGGATGGTGTCAAGGGCCTTGGTGAGGTCTAGATAGGCTGTGTGAACCACCTTACCCTAGTCCACGGCTCTGGGGACTGCCTCAAAGAAGCCAATTAGGTTTAAGAAGCATGATCTACCTTTCACAAACCCAAATGGGTGGGGTCCAGAGTTTGAAGGTTTCCTGTGTCTTTGTTTATAAGTTCCATGATGATATGTTCCATGGCCTTGCAGATCAGGCTCGTCAGCCTAATGGGGCAGTAGTTCTCCGTGTCTGTTTAGGCTCCCCCCTTCTAGAGTGGAATAACAGTAGCTGTGCATCATTCAATAGGCACAAAGCCTAAAGTGAGGCTAGTATAAAACACGGTACTTAGGTGGGGTGCAAGTTCGTTTTGTAGTTTGTACACAATACAGCCTGGGATGTTATCTGGTCCCATGGACATAGTATTCTTGGCTTTGGATAGTGTGGTTTTAACTTGTGTGTCTGTGATTACAGAGACTTGACATTCTTCCGTTATTGACATGTGCCCTTTAGGGAGTGAGGGGGGGAGGGTTGGCACTGAATATATATGCCTGGATGAAGCCAATATCAATTGTGCTGTACCTCAAAGCAGATCTGATTGTTGCCATTGAAATTCTTGACATAACTATAGAATGCCTGGTGGTTGTCTTTACAATCATTGGTGATTTTTGTTTATGCAATTAACTTTGGAGGATTTTATGAGTGATCTCAGCTTCTTGCTGAGGCTGACAAGGGAGGCTTTCCAATCATGGGATTTTACTCTTTTTTTGCAAATGTTTCTTTCTTCTGTTCTAGAGTTTATTTAGTGTAGGGGTTGATAAATGAACCCTGATAGAGGAATAAGAAAAGGCATAGGATAGTAACTCAAACAAATATTATAAAACCAGAGAACAACAAGCCCTGAACGGGTGCTGGTTATGTTGTTGGCATTAGCTAGAAAACATTTTCCATTTGCTAATATATGGTTTTCTAGTAGCAGGCTTTCTTGCCTCCATTAGTACCTGCTGCATGCCCTCAGTAAACAGGTGCCTAACAGGAGTTACGACTGCATCATCCAGGCAGTCATTTGACGCTAACTGATGCTGGGGTGTATCAGTCACTCCTGTTCCTGTGTGAGTAGGTCCAGTCTGTGAGGAAGCTTGTGGTAATTGCCCTTGGCCATTTCCAAAGGAAAGGAGAACCATGTTTGCTTGGACCAGAAGGGAGTCACCACCATGATCTTGGGGGATTCCTTCAGAATGTTTTCAGTTACCTTACAGTACTTTTAAAATGACATGAATAAACAAGTGATCCATTTAAAAGTAAGTTACAGTCTCGAGATAGTTCATTACAAGTCAACACTACTAAGTTTCCTGGAGATAAAAATAATAAAGCATTGACAAAATTTAGAAAATGGAAGCTTTTTTCCACAAAGGAAATTATTTTCCCAGCAAAGGGAAGCACCACCCCATCATTGATCCCCAAATGCATCAGAAGAGTGTAGTCTTCAGCAGAAGAAATCCTTTTGTGTGTCAGATTATCATAGAATGCCCAGATTTTTGTCAACACTTTTTGGTCTGTTCTTCAGAAAATGTGCGTTTTTCTGGCAAATCAGTGGTATGATCTAAGGAAGGAAGTCACTAAATAATGACTTATATTTGCATTTCATACTTCAGATCCTTTAGAAAATGTATGTTACAACAAACACCGTTACTCTATCAACTAAGTTCACAAGAGCAATAATTATAATATGTCGCTGTTTTTAAGCCTCTGTTCCCCATTTGGATGGTAGTTCTCCATATTTCTTACTGTCATAGAGGTTGAGAGGTATGAACATTCCTTATTTTTCCATTTGTTTCATGTTTTTAGACAGAGCTGAGGCGATGCTGATCAAACTGAAAAGAAGCTCATCGCTTAGAAAGTATCGATTGGCTTATTACAGTGCAGTGCTGTTTTTATTCTTTTAACTTTTTTTTTGGCTGTTGCTGTGAAACCAATAATTGTTAACTCATTAACAAGAAGGGTATAAAGTAATATAATTCAAAATTCAAATAATCTCTTAGAAGATATGAAACTTAATCAGTTATTGTAGATTCAGCTCATTGATAACTACCAAATTTGATTACTGGACGAGTAGACTTAGCAGATGTATCACCACATCATAATAATAACATTATTTTATTTTATTTACATTTGTTGACCAGGAGTGTCCGACTGGACGTAGGTCCATTTTCAGCGGAGGCCCGGGCAGAAAAGCTCCACAGTTAAAATATACAGACAGTAGTTACATTGGATTTACATAGCAATGAACAATTTGATCAACATAGCAATTAACAATTACAAACATAGTTACAGATGAAGAACATAGTACATCAGTAGACAACTAGAATCTTTATCATCTGTGAAGTACATAACAGACATTAACAATTGTTACATTAAGAAGTTCCTGCTGTATAATAAGTGGTTAGGCTTATGAGCATCCGAACTTGCTATAATCAAGGTAGTTAGTGGGGTGGAAAGAAAGGTAGTGGGTGGATGGGGTGGGTGATATTAGAGAGGGAGTTGCAAGGACATAGCCAGCATGTTTTTAGGTGGGCTTTTAGTAAAGTTTTGAAGTGGGTGCATGATGGTACAGAGGTAATTGTGGGTGGGAGGAGTTCCATAATTTGACTATGGCACAAGAGAATAGTGCTTCTCCAGCAGAGTTATTGGCTTTAGTGACCTGTAAGTGATTTTTGTTGCTGGATCTTAGCAGTCTGGTTGGTAGGAGTAGATTCTGGAGGGATGGGGACTTTTAGTGGATGGTTTACTAGTTTGTGGGCGATTGTGAGTTGATACCATTGAAGGAGGTGAGGGAGCTCAAGCCAGCCCAGTTCAGCAAGTGAGAGACAGTGGTGACTACACTAGGATACCCCTGTGGCGAATTTGGGGATTTTTTTGTAGCAGGTCTCTAGCTTGTTTAGATCGCATTGCCTTAGGTTGGTATATATTGGAGACGCATAAAGTAGGGTGGAGATAAGGTGGGAATTTGCTACTGAAATCTTTGCTGCTTTGGTGAGACATTGCTTATTTCTGTATAACGCTCCTAGTTTTTTGTGGACTTTTTTTATGGTCATGGATATGTGAATGTCAAATTTTAGTTTATTGTCTATTTCCACTCCTAGCAATTTGGTGTGTTCTGTTGGGTGTATAGTGGTGTTGTCTTTTGCTGTGATGTTAAAGAGAGAGTTGTTTTGAGTATGTTTGGTGGGTTGGAAGATGAGTAGTTTAGTTTTGTTTGGGTTGAGTATTAATTGGGCATCAGATAACCAAGTTTCAACAGAGGAAAAGGCTTCCTGTGTGACTTTTTGCAGTTTGGGTAGGGACTGGGCTGAGCAGATGATGGTTGAGTCATCTGCGTATTGTATGAGTGTGCCATGTTTGGTGTTAGAGGCTAGAAAATAGAGAAGAGTAGGGGTCAAAGGATGGATCCTTGGGGAACCCCTATAGAGACAAGTAGTTGGGGAGATATGTCATTCTGCCATACAATGAATTGTTGGTGGTCAGACAGGTAACTCTGAAACCAGTTGGTGACTGATTGAAAGAAGGATAGGTTATTGAGGACAGAGATGAGTTGTTTGTGTGGTATTATGTCAAATGCTTTAGATAGGTCTAGGAAAGTAGCAGAGGAGAGATAACCATTGTTTTTATGCTGAAGGATAGTGTTAGTAAAGGACAGTAAGGCAGTGGTGGTGCTATGGTTTGGTCGGAAACCATGCTGAGAATTAGAAAGGAGGTTGTCAGTAAGGAGGTAGTCTGAGACCTGAGAGTGAATGCATCTCTCTAGTATTTTGGAGACTGGAGAAAGAATAGCTATGGGGTGGTAATTGGTTAGTTCTGTGGAGGGGCCACCTTTGTGGAGGGGAATTATATGTGATACTTTCCATAGTATGGGAAGGTAACTTTCTGACAGAGATCGGTTAATCAAGATGGATACTGCGTAGGCCAGAGCATCAGCTGCGATTTGTAGGTATTCACTTGGGAGGCTGTCTGCTACTAATCTGGTGGGCTTAAGTTTAGTTACGAGTTTTTTTATGTTGGAGGTAGGAACAGGAGAAAAAGAGAAGACACTGGGGAGATTACTAGTTGAAGGTGTGGGTTGGAGGGGAGGGGGTTGTGTTGTCTAGCTAGTGATAGTATAGTTTGTGTGAAGTGTGTGTTGAATGAGGTAGCAATATTTTCGGAGGAGTGAGTGATGTTAGGAGGAGGGGTAATGACTTTACCTGGGTGGTGGATAGAGTTTATGGAGGACCAGAATTGTTTGGGGTTGTGTTGGGATGAGTCTAGGGCAGACTGGTAGTATTGGAATTTGTCCCGTTTTATTAGCTTTTTGACTCTATTGCGTAGTTCTAGGAATTTCTGTCTAGTTGGGGGCGTTTGGTTTTGCGCCAGTGCTCCCAGGCTTTATCCCTATTTTTCATTTCTGACTTCGTGGTTTTCTGTAGCCATGGGGGGGTTGTGCTTTGGTTCTGGAAAGTCTTATGAGGGTGTGGTAATTAAGGATGCTCAGGAAGGTAGTATTAAAAAATTCAACTGCGTCATCAAGACTGAGGTACTTTAGAGAATGCCAGTTACATTCTTTGAGGGATGAGATGAATGTGAGTGGGTTAAAGTTTAGTTTTTTACGTATTTGATGGTAGATGACAGGTTTAGCTTGGTATAGGTGTTTTTTGAGTAGGAATGTTGGGGAGTGATCACTGAGGCTATCTGATAAGCAGCCTGTTGTATATGACTGAGGGCTCTTATTGACTAGTATCCAGTCCAGGGTAGTGTGCTTGTTGGAGTTTTTATTTATCCTGGTTGGTGACTGGACTAGTTGGGTGAAGCCATGAAGGTTTAGATGATGGGTTTGATGGTTGCCAGAACAGGATTGCCAGTCAATATTGAAATCACCTAAAATTATAGTTTCTTGGGGGAGATGGTGGGTAGACCAGCTGAGGAGGTTTTCTAGTGGAGGGATGTTTTGGCCAGGTGGGAAGTAGCATCCAATTATGTTGATGGTTTTGTTTTGGTTTATTTTGAGGTTGGTATATATTATTTCTTCATTGCCTGTTTGTGGAGCTGATGATTTTAAGAGCTGGATGTTTAGATGCTGTTTAAATATTATAGCTACACTGCCTCCTTTCTTGTTTAGCCGGTCTACTCTTAGTATGCCGTAACTGGTACGGAGGATTTGCCCACTGGTAATGTGAGGTTTTAGCCAGGTTTCTGTCAGGCTGACTATATCTGGGGAGTACAAGTCTATGGTGGCATTTTGTTCATGGACCTTGTTGGATATATTTCTAATATTTAGGCTTAGTATAAGAAAGTCACTTGGCTTTCTATTGGCTGTGATTTGGGAGACGTTGTGGTTTCTAGTCTAATTATGAGGAGTGGGGTTGGAGATGGTAGGGCCAGGGTTGGAGTGGATGTCTCCACTTAGGGCTAGTTTTGATATGCATGAGGTTATTAGTTTTCTCAGTTTTTGAATGTGTTTGTTTACTGGGGAAATTTTATGATTGTGATCTGTGGGTAATAGGTATGGTGGGAGGGTTACTATGTTAAGTTGTAGGGATGCTTTTTGTTTGAGTAATATAGTTGATAGAATATGTGAGGGTGCATAGGGATGGTTCTTGAGTTGGTGGGAGGGGAGCTGAGTGAGGGTGAGACATGAGTGGTGGTGTGAGTAGTAGTACAGTGGTAGTGTTTGAATGGGGGAATGATGGGAGTTTTGGTAGGATGTAAGATATGCAAGGTGAGTGCATGCAGTGAGCATAGGTATGGTATGCTTATACATGTTAGCTGAGGAGGAGTGATAGTAGTGGGAAGATGGAGGAGGTAGTGTTGGGTTTAGTGCTGTGGATGGCTGTTGGAAAGATGGGAGGGGTTTGCGTGTGTAATAAAGGTAGGGCCACTGGGGGCGGTGAGGAGCGAAGTGGGCAGAGACCCTGTTAGTTGCTCTTATGAGGGGGATGGAAACAATCAGGTAACAGAGTAAACTGATAAAAGAATATATGATAGTGAATGTGGAGATTCAGGTAGGTATCCTGTATTTCCACAAACTATCGGTTAGCTGTGCCCCAGTTCAGGCAGTTTTAGTAAGTTTGTATTTCCACGAACTATCAATTAGCTGTGCCCCAGTTCAGGCAGTTTTAGTAAGTTTGTATTTCCATGAACTATCAGTTAGCTGTGCCCCAGTTCAGGCAGTTTTAGTAAGTTTGTATTTCCATGAACTGTCAGTTAGCTGTGCCCCAGTTCAGGCAGTTTTAGTAAGTTTGTATTTCCACGAACTATCAATTAGCTGTGCCCCAGTTCAGGCAGTTTTAGTAAGTTTGTATTTCCATGAACTGTCAGTTAGCTGTGCCCCAGTTCAGGCAGTTTTAGTAAGTTTTATGGCAGGGCTGAGCATAAGGTGCTCAAAGGGTGGTTGTAGTTTTAAAAATGGTGCCTGCCACAGGTAATATTTATTAACTTTGGGATTAGCTTAAGGTAATAAACAGGGAAGGGGGAGGGGGAGAACAAGGGTGTGAGAAGGCAGTTCTTTTGTACTCCTGCTAATGAGCAAAAGCAAAGACAAGTTTGTGTTTAAGAAACAATTAGAATTGACCAAGGACTGCTCTGAAGCTGTAAGTCATTTCTTATCCATTTCTCAGGTGGAAAAACAGGATAACCTTGTATCAGTAGGCTACTGTGGTCTCAATTTAAATTAACAAACACACAGTATTTGCTAACAGAAGGGAATAAAAGAGAAAATGGAAGATGAGTGAGTGTGGGAGGGGGGGCTGCTTACAAGCCAAAGCAGAGTGCTCTCCAGGGGATAATAAATATTGGCTCAAACAGGTAGACACATACTCAAAGTTAACTTTAGCTGTTTGTGTTTGCAGAGCGTTCAGACCCGGGCTGCGCTTTTCTTATAACAATGTATCCACCGGTAGGATAAAATATAAAGGTGGTACCACAGCTGAATACTTAGAGTGGTGTTAGGTTCAAAGTTAACTTTAGCTGTTTGTGTTTGCAGAGCGTTCAGACCCGGACTGCGCTTTTCTTATAACAATGTATCCACCGGTTGGATAAAAGATAAAGGTGGTACCGCAGCTGAATATTTAAGAGTGGTGTTAAGTTGGAGAGAGACTGAGCTCTTCATGGGGCCTGTAGCCGAGTGGATTGTCATTACATTACATTACATTACAACAACTGACATTCCATGATGAATGAAATGGACAAAATATATCCCCTGTTATGATTTTTATTATAAAACAATAAAAGGTACAATCTTTGAGACCAAATATGTCCTCCATCTGCAAATTAAAAATAAATTGTTAGACACACACAGGCAATGATGTATAAAAAGGCAAATGACATTGTTTATTTGAAAACTTCCAGGGGCCTAGTACTAATGACATCACTGCCAAGTAAAAAACAACTAATGATTCTGCACAGTCTTCTGATGTAAATTGGTAACTGTTCAAGTTTTTAATATGTTTGAAAACAGTATGAAGATTAAAACAACTTTTCTTCTCATTCAGTAACAGTTGCCAATGCATTTCACACAATTGCAAGGAAATAACGTCCTTTGATGCTATTTTGAATTAGCTGCAGTATGTGCATTTCAAAGTACATGAGCCACATTCATTTGATGTTTAGCAGAAGTAGTGGTAATGTCAAATTTACACATTTCTCTCGTGTTCATGAATACATTTCTGAATTAGTGGTTCCATTTCCCCTACATAAAAACAATAAAACAAGGACAGTGACTGGATACCAAGTTATCACTGCAGTGGATGTACAGTCTGCCATTTCATACAAAACAAATATACAGTCAGTTTCTGAATGCCTAAAGTAGTCTGTCCAAGTTGTGCACACCAGGTCTGCCATTTTCCATGGCACTAAAGTAAAAGTGAATTGCTCTTCTTTCAACTCTGGATAAGTTACATTCCAGTTTTCAAGCAAAAGCAGGTTCAAAGCTTCATAAGTGTGCAATAGCCTTTACAAACCTAGCACATGGAAGTGCCCTGGCATTGGGCTACATGAAGTTACTACCCAGTGCCTCCATCAAGTACAGCCACTGAAGTGTTCCACGGGTTGAACTTTCTATTATCCATCCACTCATCAAAAAATCTGTTGGAGGGACAGCAATGTGCTCTGCTTGACATGTATGGGAACTCTATTAGGGAGCATGGGCAGTCTCTGGATGAGGAACCTGTCCCTCCAACATGTTCTGTTGATTGTAGTCATGAGGTTGAGGTCTCTGGTGCATGTGGTGCGGAGTGATTGGGATTTCTTTACATTTAACATTTCTAACCGAGCTGGGTCAAACATAGCTTTGTAAGTCAAAGCAAAGATCGCCTCTTAGTAGGCAATATGTGACAGCCAACAGCTGCGCTCTTTTGAGTGTTTCCATGTAGGGCATGTGTTTAATGCCTAGGATGCTCTTCGTGAGGTACTCCTGTGGCCTCTCCAGCTGTTGCAGGTGTCTAGAGAGGTACATGCCAAATGGGGCATTATACTCAATGGTTGGTCTAATGAAGGGAAGAGTAAAGAGATACTCCAGCTTATACTACTTTTGTCATAATCAAATCTCATGACCCTAGATTATGTAGCTGTGATGCTATTGTCTGTACAAATTTGCAAATTTTCCATCAGGGTCGGAGCTAAGCATGCCTTGTATGATAGGCACAGATTACCTCTTGGCAGTCTGTAGGAAAGTGGGTATAGACATATGTTTTTGAGGTGATCTAAGTTAGACATATTGCTTACACCCTGTACTTTCTGAGAGGAGCCACTATGGACATTCTAATTGCTGCATCTGCTTCAGCAGGTACATACCTAAGGGGACATTGCACTCAGTGATCCATCTGATGATGCAGGAATACACAGGAACAATGACCTTGCTGGACCTAGATGACCAACCCTTGCTTGTAAGATGAGCAACTCGGAATGCTTTCTTTGCAGTCTTAGACAAATGTTGGCCAAAAACCAGGTTACTGTCCACATGCATCCCCAGATCCCTGAGTACTGTGTCCACTTTTAGATGGTTGTTATCAGTGAGTTAGTTACCTCGGGTACCATAAGAGTACCAATTATACATTTCTTGAGGTTCAATTTTAAGATATAACTTTGCCACAAATAATTTTTCTGTATTACTCCTTCCTATCAGATGTCATCATCTTTGGTAGAGGTGCATTACGTGTATGATCCTAGTGTTCGGTCATAAGAGTATAATAGGCTAATGATTACCATGGCCTTTATAAGCCTAGCCATGCACTTCAGCCAAACTGTTTTTTTGTATGTTCTGCTTAAAATCTGTGGGTTTCTGACAAATAACTCAGGATTGCAGTCTTTAAATAATGACATATCTTAGAGCTTCAGATTCTATATCCTCCCAAAAATGCATCCTAACACAAATTCTATTAGTCTATATACTTTGTTAGTTTTTAAGAGTACTATTTATAATCTGTCCCTATATTTAGGCCTTTGTGCCCCCACTGATTCTGAGCTCTGTCCAGATTTCTTGACATAAGAGGTTGAGAGGTATGGGCCCTATATATCATGGGCATTTATTAGAGTGGTATGTTAGTTAGGAAGATACTCTGTGCCTCTGTCTATCAGAGACATGGGGGCCAGACCTGGTATGAATTTCCAATTGCCCATCTATCGCTCAAGGTTATGTGTAAATATGGATAGGGGTAGACTGTGCTCCGCATGTAGGGGCATCCTGTTACAGAGCATGGAGATTCTGTGAGACACATCTATCTCACCAACATGTCTTATTCATGTCACCCTTTGGGGGCATTCCAACTGTTGCATATGTCTGATCAGGTACATGTCAAAGGGGGCATTATACTCAATGATGGGTCTGATAAGGTCCAAAAATGGTGTGACTATGACTTCATTTGACCTGGATGCCATGCCATAACTTATAAGTTGGATGACATAGGATGATTGTCTTACTATTTTGGCCACAGGTTGATCAAAGGCCATGTTATTATCTATATATGCTCTCATATCCTTGGATACTTGATCATCTGTTAGGGATTTCTTATTCAAGCAGTACTTAGCCTGGGTGGCAGTTTAGCCAAAACGCACTATATTGCACTTCTTGCCAATGAATTGTAGTCCATGGCTTTGGAACTAGTTATTTGTGGTAAACCCTCTTGTAAGATGTTTGTGTCATGGGAGAATCTGTCATATCTCCCAATTATCCAGTCATCTGCAAATGCTCAGCCTTTATCTCTCAGAAGTATATGACAAATAGGAATGATCTAAACATGGAGCCCTGAGGTACCTAGCTTGTAATGGTCATTTAGTGGATGTGGTATCGACAATCCTGATTTCCTGAGTCCTGTCTGTGAGAAAGCTTGCAATCCAATGAGATATGTAGCGGTTTATGGCCAAGTCATTGATTTTGTCAGCTATACCTGAGTGGGATATTGTATCAAATGTCTTAGCCAGGTCCAGGTTGGTGTTACTGTGTGCACCGTTTCCCCCGCATGCATTGCCTTAGTGACTTTCTTAAAAAAGTCCAACAGGTTAAGTAGACATAGCCTTCTCTTAACTACACCAAACTGAGTTGCGTCCAGTGTCTTTGAATAGAACATTTCCCTGTTAATTCATAGGTTCATAGGTAGGTACTAGGCTATTGGCCCTAGGGCCTGTACAAGCCTAGCCAAAAAGGTACCCTGGCATTCGCCACACAAGAAAATTATTTTCCTGTGCCCCTGTCAAGCAGAACCACAGAAGTGATCCCCGGGGTGAACTTCCTATTACCCATCCAATCATCAAGATTTTTTGCTTTCTTTTGCTTTGCATATTAAACTACTCAGACTAATAGGCTTGTATTTTCTGGTTTCATTTCATTGTTCACCTCATAACAGTGCCTGCTGGTGGGACACTTGAGTATGCTTGTGATGTGCCACATGTTGGCAGTGTGAATACAGCTGATCATGGCCCTATTTTTCAGCCGGGTGAGTGGTACATCAAGGTCAGTACAATTGCACATACCTGGGGCTACCACATGTTTGATTTCACCTGGGTGAACATCAATTTTGGAACCAGCATTTGTCCACATATTGCTAGTAATGACAAAGTATGCAGATTCCTTATGTTGCATCCTGATTTTTTTGGAATCCCTCCTGAGACATAGCAACACCGACAATGGAACCACAAATCTCAACACCTCTGAAATTGTTATAGCTGTTACTGGCATTTACCTTTTATCATGCATATCATTAAGGAAATTTAAATTGCATTTAGTCTAAAGCCTGAGACACTAACACATGCTGGACCAAAGTCTGCAGACACAGGCATCTTCTTGACATGCTATCAGTTTCCTGCTGTGAAGTACTATTCAAAGACTGCTAATCTGCTGAGAAAGCGTTTACTACACAATTACATATGCAGCTTAGGGCAAAATGATAAATAGTCAAGAGGTGTTAGCTGTCCTTCAACCTCTGACTGTGCTGAATGCTTTGAAATGAAGAAAAGCCAAATGCTCCTCCTTTCTTTATAGTTCTCTGTCTCCAGTTGAGTATTTACACATGAAAGACCTCTCTCACCTTCCTAACTGGCTTCCTGGTATTCAATCCTTTCAGAGTCATCTTAGCTGGATAGTTGTCCGTCTTTGTTATTCAGTCATTTCACAGTCATCTTGGCTTTATTGTTGTCTGTCTACAGTTGAGTATTTCCACATGAAAGACCTTTCTCAACTTCCTAAATGGCTTCTTAGTATTCAGTCCTTTCTGATTCAGGTTCACTTGATAGTTGTCTGTCTCTGCTTTACAAATTCAACATAAATGCAATATCTCGCATATGAAAAGGCTTTCTCAGCAGTGAATCATTTAGTAAGGGACCCTAAGATGTGAGGAAAATTAAACATTTCAAAATGTAAACAAGAATCAATACTAAAAGTTTTCTATTTAATATGCACTGATGGTTAGGTGAATGTGTCATAAAATTAAAGTGCAGATTTACACCTCAATGCATCTATTTTTTTTTTCTATCAGAGCAACCTCTTCCCCATAGAAGCAGGTCTTTTTCATGATACTCTAAAGCTTGGTGACACACAGGTAGAGCATACAGATTGTGTGGTGGACAGAACCAAGGGAAAAACATTGATTCAATTCAAATTTGAATTGGATGATTGGCTAAAGTACATGCTCAGTTCTGCAACCAGCAACTGAAAAGTCATTTAATCAACCCCCAAGGACATAACGTTCAATCCACCGGACCATACAATTATCACGCAGCATAACAAACAAGTATTTAGCTGTGTGCATGTGTATGATTAAACACACATCAACACACAGAGATATATTTTTAAATATATGCACTCATGCCTAGGGCCAATTTAGAGTATCCAATATCAATAGATATAAATACATATATAGATATACCTAACATTTACCACAAGTACGATATGTAATACATGAAAAAATATGCTTGTCAATAAATATGTCTGAGAGTTTTTCTAGATGCCTCTGTGTCTGCTTATTTATGAGCACATATGTACGTGTCAAACGTTTCATGTATATCAGTCTTTCTGTATTTGACAGGTGCTTACTGCAATTGTTTGTGTCTTTTGGCTTTTCCTGGTTAGGGGTCGCCACAGCGAACACTGGTCCGCTAATGATTGGCAGAGTTTTACGTGCTGGCTTGCCGGGCCTAACGCACAACCTTCAACGAAGAAACACCCGTTCACGCATGTCGCCACACAGAAGATGCTCTAACTGAGAATCGAACGGGCAACGTCTAACTGTGAGGCGACAACGCTACCGCAGCACCACCACTGCAGTTTGTGAATATATATGTATGCATGTATGTGTGTGTGTGTGTGTGTGTGTGTGTGTGCGTGTGTGTGTGTGTGTGTGTGTGTGTGTGTGTGTGCGTGTGTGTGTATATATATATATATATATATATATATATATATATATATTTTTTTTTTTAATTTATATATACATACTCTTAAAGTTGATATAAATAGAGTATGCACTCCGGTTAACATGCCAGGTTTCCAGTATATAAAACAAATGAGGCCGCAGTAAATCATGCCAACACTTTTCCCACCTGTAATGTGAACTATAACATCTACAATTCAAGTGAAAAACAAATCTGTTGGGTGGCACAAATATAAAAAATAAAAAACGTACACTAAGCGGGTTGCATAACCATGCACACCCTCAAACTAATACTGTGTTGAAGCCCCTTTTGCCTTAATTACACCATTCAGGCTTCTTGGGTACACACCTGCCATCAATTAGGAAGACTCACATTAACCAGAAATAAAGGGCATCTGTCCTACTAGGATTTTCATGACATTTATCTATCAGTTAATTTAATTGACATTTGTTACCTGGGTTGGTCTGACAGGACAAAGCCCTTTTTTCAGCATTGTCCGGACAACAAAAGCTCCAGTATTGCAAGGCATAGCACAGACAATAGTTACAAGTACAAAATGAAGTAGAATGATAGAAAATATTAATTAAGCAATGAACATAATAAGTCCCCTTTTATTTTTTTATTTTTTTTAAGACATTCCGTAGAAACATTAGAAAAGTACAAGTCGGAGATATTTTCATTGGTGACTATCCCTGATAAGTGTCTATTATTAACAAAGTGAGAGCAGATTAAAGCAGATTTAGGAAGTGACTGTGTAGACAGGAAAGGGGCATATATAGTGAAATGGTATTTATGAAGAGTATGTGAGGTGAAAAAGTACCAAGATAAAAAAGTTTTTTTAGGTTCATAGGTGTGTACTAGGCTCATGACCCTGGGGCCTTTACAAGCCTAGTCCATAGTATTACCCTAGCATCACGCCACCTATCCTTACTTAACAATGCCTCTGTCAAGTAGAGCCACTGGAGTGGTCCCTGGGGTGAATTTTCCATTTCCCATCCACTCAGCATGATTTCTCTTAAACAGGGCCAGTGAGGTGCTCTGCTTGACATGTATGTAAAGTCTATTCCATAGCATGAGCAGTCTCTGGGTTATGAACCTGTCCCTCCTGCATGTTCTGTTGATTGTGGTAATGAGGCTGAGGTCTCTGGAGCATGTGGTGTAGAGGGAATGGCATTTCTTTAGATGTATCATTTCCAACAGAGCTGGGCCTGCAAAAGCAAAGACAAGTTTGTGTTTAAGAAACAATTAGAATTGACCAAGGACTGCTCTGAAGCTGTAAGTCATTTCTTATCCATTTCTCAGGTGGAAAAACAGGATAACCTTGTATCAGTAGGCTACTGTGGTCTCAATTTAAATTAACAAACACACAGTATTTGCTAACAGAAGGGAATAAAAGAGAAAATGGAAGATGAGTGAGTGTGGGAGGGGGGGCTGCTTACAAGCCAAAGCAGAGTGCTCTCCAGGGGATAATAAATATTGGCTCAAACAGGTAGACACATACTCAAAGTTAACTTTAGCTGTTTGTGTTTGCAGAGCGTTCAGACCCGGGCTGCGCTTTTCTTATAACAATGTATCCACCGGTAGGATAAAATATAAAGGTGGTACCACAGCTGAATACTTAGAGTGGTGTTAGGTTCAAAGTTAACTTTAGCTGTTTGTGTTTGCAGAGCGTTCAGACCCGGACTGCGCTTTTCTTATAACAATGTATCCACCGGTTGGATAAAAGATAAAGGTGGTACCGCAGCTGAATATTTAAGAGTGGTGTTAAGTTGGAGAGAGACTGAGCTCTTCATGGGGCCTGTAGTCGAGTGGATTGTCATTACATTACATTACATTACAACAACTGACATTCCATGATGAATGAAATGGACAAAATATATCCCCTGTTATGATTTTTATTATAAAACAATAAAAGGTACAATCTTTGAGACCAAATATGTCCTCCATCTGCAAATTAAAAATAAATTGTTAGACACACACAGGCAATGATGTATAAAAAGGCAAATGACATTGTTTATTTGAAAACTTCCAGGGGCCTAGTACTAATGACATCACTGCCAAGTAAAAAACAACTAATGATTCTGCACAGTCTTCTGATGTAAATTGGTAACTGTTCAAGTTTTTAATATGTTTGAAAACAGTATGAAGATTAAAACAACTTTTCTTCTCATTCAGTAACAGTTGCCAATGCATTTCACACAATTGCAAGGAAATAACGTCCTTTGATGCTATTTTGAATTAGCTGCAGTATGTGCATTTCAAAGTACATGAGCCACATTCATTTGATGTTTAGCAGAAGTAGTGGTAATGTCAAATTTACACATTTCTCTCCGGTGTTCATGAATACATTTCTGAATTAGTGGTTCCATTTCCCCTACATAAAAACAATAAAACAAGGACAGTGACTGGATACCAAGTTATCACTGCAGTGGATGTACAGTCTGCCATTTCATACAAAACAAATATACAGTCAGTTTCTGAATGCCTAAAGTAGTCTGTCCAAGTTGTGCACACCAGGTCTGCCATTTTCCATGGCACTAAAGTAAAAGTGAATTGCTCTTCTTTCAACTCTGGATAAGTTACATTCCAGTTTTCAAGCAAAAGCAGGTTCAAAGCTTCATAAGTGTGCAATAGCCTTTACAAACCTAGCACATGGAAGTGCCCTGGCATTGGGCTACATGAAGTTACTACCCAGTGCCTCCATCAAGTACAGCCACTGAAGTGTTCCACGGGTTGAACTTTCTATTATCCATCCACTCATCAAAAAATCTGTTGGAGGGACAGCAATGTGCTCTGCTTGACATGTATGGGAACTCTATTAGGGAGCATGGGCAGTCTCTGGATGAGGAACCTGTCCCTCCAACATGTTCTGTTGATTGTAGTCATGAGGTTGAGGTCTCTGGTGCATGTGGTGCGGAGTGATTGGGATTTCTTTACATTTAACATTTCTAACCGAGCTGGGTCAAACATAGCTTTGTAAGTCAAAGCAAAGATCGCCTCTTAGTAGGCAATATGTGACAGCCAACAGCTGCGCTCTTTTGAGTGTTTCCATGTAGGGCATGTGTTTAATGCCTAGGATGCTCTTCGTGAGGTACTCCTGTGGCCTCTCCAGCTGTTGCAGGTGTCTAGAGAGGTACATGCCAAATGGGGCATTATACTCAATGGTTGGTCTAATGAAGGGAAGAGTAAAGAGATACTCCAGCTTATACTACTTTTGTCATAATCAAATCTCATGACCCTAGATTATGTAGCTGTGATGCTATTGTCTGTACAAATTTGCAAATTTTCCATCAGGGTCGGAGCTAAGCATGCCTTGTATGATAGGCACAGATTACCTCTTGGCAGTCTGTAGGAAAGTGGGTATAGACATATGTTTTTGAGGTGATCTAAGTTAGACATATTGCTTACACCCTGTACTTTCTGAGAGGAGCCACTATGGACATTCTAATTGCTGCATCTGCTTCAGCAGGTACATACCTAAGGGGACATTGCACTCAGTGATCCATCTGATGATGCAGGAATACACAGGAACAATGACCTTGCTGGACCTAGATGACCAACCCTTGCTTGTAAGATGAGCAACTCGGAATGCTTTCTTTGCAGTCTTAGACAAATGTTGGCCAAAAACCAGGTTACTGTCCACATGTATCCCCAGATCCCTGAGTACTGTGTCCACTTTTAGATAGTTGTTATCAGTGAGGTAGTTACCTCGGGTACCATAAGAGTACCAATTATACATTTCTTGAGGTTCAATTTTAAGATATAACTTTGCCACAAATAATTTTTCTGTATTACTCCTTCCTATCAGATGTCATCATCTTTGGTAGAGGTGCATTACGTGTATGATCCTAGTGTTCGGTCATAAGAGTATAATAGGCTAATGATTACCATGGCCTTTATAAGCCTAGCCATGCACTTCAGCCAAACTGTTTTTTTGTATGTTCTGCTTAAAATCTGTGGGTTTCTGACAAATAACTCAGGATTGCAGTCTTTAAATAATGACATATCTTAGAGCTTCAGATTCTATATCCTCCCAAAAATGCATCCTAACACAAATCCTATCAGTCTATATACTTTGTCAGTTTTTAAGAGTACTATTTATAATCTTTCCCTATATTTAGGCCTTTGTGCCCCCACTGATTTTGAGCTCTGTCCAGATTTCTTGACATAAGAGGTTGAGAGTTATTGTCCCTACGTATCATAGGCATTTATTAGAGTGGTATGTTAGTTCGGAAGATACTCTGTGCCTCTGTCTATCAGAGACATGGGGGCCAGACTGGGTATGAATTTCCAATTGCCCATCTATCGCTCAAGGTTATGTGTAAATATGGATAGGGTTAGACTCTGCTTCACATAGAGGGGCATCCTGTTACAGAGCATGGAGATTCTGTGAGACACATCTATCTCACCAACATGTCTTTTTCATGTCACCCTTTGGAGGCATTCCAACTGTTGCATATGTCTGATCAGGTACATGTCAAAGGGGGCATTATACTCAATGATGGGTCTGATAAGGTCAAAACATGATGTGACTATGACTTCATTTGACCTGGATGCCATGCCCTAACCTATAAATTGTGTGACATAGGATGATTGTCTTACTATTTTGGCCACAGGTTGATCAAAGGCCATGTTATTTTCTATATATGCTCTCATATCCTTGGATACTTGATCATCTGTTAGGGATTTCTTATTCAAGCAGTACTTAGCCTGGGTGGCAGTGTAGCCAAAAAGCACTATACTGCACTTCTTGCCAATGAGTTGGAGTCCATAGCTTTGGAACTAGTTATTTGTGGTAAACCTTCTTGTAAGATGTTTGTGTCATGGGAGAATCTGTCATATCTCCCAATTATCCAGTCATCTGCAAATGCTCAGCCTTTATCTCTCAGAAGTATATGACAAATAGGAATGATCTAAACATGGAGCCCTGAGGTACCTAGCTTGTAATGGTCATTTAGTGGATGTGGTATCGACAATCCTGATTTCCTGAGTCCTCTCTGTGAGAAAGCTTGCAATCCAGTGAGATATGTAGCGGTTTATGGCCAAGTCATTGATTTTGTCAGCTTTACCTGAGTGGGATATTGTATCAAATGTCTTAGCCAGGTCCAGGTTGGTGTTACTGTGTGCACCATTTCCCCTGCATGCATTGCCTTAGTGACTTTCTTAAAAAGTCCAACAGGTTAAGTAGACATAGCCTTCTCTTAACTATGCCAAACCGTGTTGGGTCCAGTGTCTTTGAACAGAACATTTCCCTGTTAATTCATAGGTTCATAGGTAGGTACTAGGCTATTGGCCCTAGGGCCTGTACAAGCCTAGCCAAAAAGGTACCCTGGCATTCGCCACACAAGAAAATTATTTTCCTGTGCCCCTGTCAAGCAGAACCACAGAAGTGATCCCCGGGGTGAACTTCCTATTACCCATCCAATCATCAAGATTTTTTGCTTTCTTTTGCTTTGCATATTCAACTACTCAGACTAATAGGCGTGTAGTTTCTGGGGTCATTTCATTGTTCACCTCGTAACACTGCCTGCTGGTGAGACACTTGAGTATGTTTGTGATTTGCCACATGTTGGCAGTGTGCGCATACAGCTGATCATGGCCCTATTGTTCAGCCGGGCGAGTGGTACATCAAGGTCTGTACAACTGCACATACCTGGGACTACCACATGTTTGATTTCACCTGGATGAACATCAATTTCGGAACCAGCATTTGTCCACATATTGCTAGTAATGACAAAGTATGCAGGTTTCTTATGTTGCATCCTGATTTTTTTGGAATCCCTCCTGAGACATAGCAACACCGACAATGGAACCAC
>NC_056744.1:623536508-623564008 GCF_019279795.1 Protopterus annectens
GTTTGAGACAATCTTTTGCCCAAGAGGGACATTGAGAAACGATGATAGCAGAGTCCGTTTAGTCTGCTGGCCTCTTCCTTTCTTCTGAATAGACCCATTTATTATTTCACTCAGGTCATCGTTTTTGCACCTTGTTTGCTAGAGTATGGCTATCATGTGTATACATCTGTTCTCAAGCTAAGCAAGAAGTGTTCCTTGCCAGTCCATTTGCACCTACTGATTATAATTGGGTCAGAAAGAATATCATGTGTGTCAAATGTGCAGTTATGTATTCCTGAAAAGCTTTGTGCAAATTAGTCTATGTGTGATGCAAAAGAGCTGCAACAAGTAACCCCATATGGTGCACATATTATAGTTAGCATGATACTGGAATAACTACTTATAGCTACGTAAAATAATGGACCAATTATTACACAGTGAAAGTGTGACACTTGTCAAGTAGTACTTATGTTGTCTTGTGAACTTTTGCACACATTGATTAATGCAGTTACTAGTAATGCACACCTAATTGAATGCGTGGTAACAAAATTGTGTGCAATGATGGGGTTGGTATATATAAACTGTGGGTGTGGTTTTTCCACCCACATAGGAGGGTGTGGATGACTTGCCCCCTGTAAAAAGTCTCAAAAAGTGAGTTTGGTAAGATGTTTTTGGAATACTCAGTTTGCCGATGCAGATTGTTGGTGCTTTTGCTTACCCCCACCAGCGGTGGAAGCGAGTTTATTACAGGACGGGTGATGGCTAGCAGGCAGTGGGTGATAGAAATAACCTAGAAAATTGTCAGATAGACTTAAGACTACTATCTCCGTAATAGGTCTCGAACTATCTCCATATTGCTTTGAAGCTCCAACACCACATAAATGTCTTTTAGATTCCAGTTCCACATCAGGTGACTACCAAGATTCCTCTTTTACAGGTCGTCATATTCTTTATGCCAACTCATGTATTTAAATTATGTGAAAATAATATTTCTGATTCCTGTATTGCAAACGTGTATATGTCCTGATGTACATGGCCCCCCAACACTATGGGTATATACATTGGCGGACGCGCATACCTGCATGTGTTAATGCGTGTGTTGATGAGACATATTTCAGTTTAACGTGACTGCAGAGTACCTTTTAGAACTATGCAGTAGGCATGCATGATCAGGATCCAATGTAAAAAGATGACTGCATACATATGGGCTCATATCTCACTAACTTACTTGGTGAGACGAGACAGTGCTTTGGCTGTAGCAGACACCAGTAATTTACAACTGGCCATGACTGATCTACTGTTGATAAATGGTTGTTTGTGGCGTAACCTGAGTATTACTACTGTGGGACACAGTGTGTAACTGCAGGCTTTGAATGAGGTTGGTTTTTGGGTTTCTGATTTTTCCTTTCACCGTTGTGACATCAGCTAATCATTTTCATGTATAGGAATGCATCATGTACTAACCGTAAGTGATCAGAGTGCATGTCTGCATTGACAAAGCAGTTTGCCCCTAAAGGTATGGCATAATTTGTCATGGACATACTTACAGAATGCATTGTAACAGTATTCATTTTAATTTCAGTGTGGGTACTGTGATGGAACCAGACAAATGCACAGTGCATCAAGGCCTGTAGATGGAAGGTCAGTATTACATGCAGTGTGTGTTGTGGTGGTTTCAGTTTTTTACTGCTGGAAGTCTAATGGTCTCAGTAGTGGGTTGCTAATCCTTTCATCTGTGTTGGTCTAGGTATCCCTCAGAGACCTCTCCAGGTGTGGATATGTGGCCATTCTTATGTGCACTGGTTATCAAAAAGAGCTATTGAAATAGGAGCACAAAATCTGTGGCAAAGTGAATTTGAAATGCTGGTGTCCTGGGTAGGAAAAAGAGGCTTGCACTGGGAAGGTCTGCTATGCTTGCTGTGGGAGAAATATGGCTGCAGTGAAGAACCAGATATTGTAATACTGCATCTGGGTGGAAATGACCTAACCACATGCCCTCTTGTTGACCTGAAAGGAGAAATCATGCAAATTTTGTATAGATTGGCTTACACGGTGGCCTAATATGCATATTATATGGTCAGATATCATACAAAGGTTGGACTGAAAGGGTGCACGTAGCATTAAGTCCACTGAGAAAACTGAAGACTGCACAATAGCTTTATGTGGGGACAGATGGAGCTGTGCAAAGGATCTGTGATTCACCATACATCCATAAATGCTCGGTTCCCAGAGTTATACTGTTAAGACCGCGTTCACCTTATTGACAGTTGACTTGATTTATTTATATGTCATTTGAGAGACTGTACTGTTTGCAAAAACAAAGCTGCACAATTGTCCTTTATGTTAAATAAATGTACTGGCAAAGCATTCAGGAACATGTGTGATTGTACTGATTAATGTAGGTGTTTGTCTATAGTGTCACAAGTCTTCAGTCCATCTGTCAGTACATAGCAATGTGACGTGGCCACAGCCTTCATAACATGTCTAATATAAAAAAACACGTAATGTAGTCTTGGGTCTCTCGGTTGTCATGGCTAATGTGGTTGGGCCAAGGAAAGCTGTGGTGCAAGTTGAGGGTTGACTCCATGAAGTACTATTTTAGAACAGAAAAAAGTGATTATGGCTGCAGTACAAGCATGTCAGTAAGTCACCTTCAGCTGAGTGGTGTTAGTGCTTCAAGGTCAAAGTGTTAGTATAACCATCTGAATTGTGCTTTGCGGTCACTACATGTATTCGCAAAATGTGAAGTCAAACTATAGACGCAGTCTACTTGTCTACGCCTAGACCTGCAGAGTAAGTAAAACTTTTGTCACATGTTGCATGACATGACACATGTCATGGACCCCTGCGCCTCTTCAAATGAGGTATTCTTTAGCAGTGTTTTAAATTGGGAAATGCATGTATCTATGTTCTGCTACTGGACTGATGTCATGTTTTAATGGACAATGTTTTGCTTTCTGCATTTCACAAAAGTTTTTGACGTGATCGTGATGAATATGCAGGGTCCAGTCCCTTTCAGTTTTGAGCTGGAATATGCCCCAGGAGAACAAAGACCAAATCACTGCTGAGGTAGCAGTGGAAGCAGTGATGCTGAAGCACATGAAGAGAATACAGAGCGCATGAGTTGGTGCACTTGTCAAAAGTGTGTTCTAATGAACACTCCTCATGAATGCTACTGCTGTGCATCGTCCCATCGAGCACATGATAAAATTGCACAGCTTGAAATCTCCGTCCAGCCCCTGTGCATCACTGATCACATCAACTTTGAAATGGCGTGCCTAACCCCTGTTGTACTAGAATTGGTTCTGCATGCAATGCACTATGTTAGAAGGCGATCACACAACATATGGTGGACCAATAGGTAAGGGATCAGTAAGGAATTTGCAAGAGGGTTGCTGTTACAGCATGGAGATCCTCTCAGTAGAAATTTAAGTGGATGGTAGATCTTACCTTGCACAATATGAACATTAGTTTTTCAAACACCACCATTTATGTGCAGTTTAACTGTCATGACCAGGCAAAAGCATGTTTAATTACTTTGTGGTTCACTTTTGTAGCCAGAGTAGAGCAAGGTTACTTGCTTTCTGGCTGCCATAGCAAAATGAGTAGTTTGTGCTGACACATTGTGAGTTGAATGCCAAAAGGTATAAAACTGAAGCTGCAGTAGAACTTTGTGAGCAGTAGATCATCAGTAATCATGATTCCTGTGACATTAAACAGTTATATGTTGGCCAATGTTTGGAGCAGTTTGCCCACACACATGTGTAATACTACATACTTCTACCTAGGAAGAGGGAAAGTATTGGTTCATGATAATTGTGATTAATGCATGATGAAGTATAAGTTGCTAAACAAAATGTCGTGAGTTGACAGTGGCATACCGGGCATATGTGCTATGGATTTTTGAAAACCGGAGACTGGGACGTGGCAACAGAGTTGTCATTCCGGCATGTGTAGTCTCACGTATACAACGACAATTTCCTGCAGACGACAACAAATATGTTGGCTTCCTGCCTTTCGAAGGGATATGGGTATACCCTGAGTAACTGACATGCAGAGGTGTAATGGTACTGGAATGACAATTCAGTATCTGAAAAGGACAGCAGATGATCATGATTGTCTGCTATAAGGATGTATAAAAGTGTAACATGTCATGTCATGTGCTTTTGTATGGCAATAAAAGTTTTAATTCTTTTGAAATTGTTTGGTCTTATCCTTATTTGAGGCAGACTGTGTCAGTGACAGATGTACTGGAATGGTAAATATGGAATTGTCCTATATCGTTGTAAAAATTGATTATGCGTCTACAGCATGTATTGCATGCATACTTGCACAGGCGAAGTGAAGCTTTTGTTAAACTATTTTTAGACAGTGCCACTGCATTTTTTTGGGGAGAAATGTGCACAGATCAAAATCAGTTTCTATTTCTATTTACAGATAGCCATATGTTGCACTGTAGCACTGAAATATATTTTGGATAAAGGTCTTTGATGCAGCAGATATGTACTGTATTAGAGGAAATTTGTGTGAAACATTTCAATCAATAACTACATGTTCTTTTCTTTTCTTTTTTTTTTTTTCAGGTTCATCACTATTCTCCACAAGGATTAGTAAGAATGTCGCAGTGCTTGGCCTATGGTTGCCAGACCAGAAGAGGTGGCATACTCGAAGGCATGTCATTTCACAGATTTCCACGCAATGCACAACAGTGCACATTGTGGGTGTGTCGATGTGGAACTGATGTTGGTGACATTCAAAAATTTGTTAAGGAGGAGATAGTGAGCAACCCCTCAAAGCATTACTTATGTTCACCTCACTTTGAAGAAAACATGTTCGAGCTGGACTATCAATTTGAATTGATGCCAGAAAACATGAAACCACATAGACCTCGTCGTATATTGAAGGTCAATGTATTTCCAACAATCTTTGACTTTGGTAACAATCACATATGGAATACTTCAGTGCAACGTATCGATCAGAATATGCGATGAAAGGTATGTATGCTTTTACAACTCCCTATTAAATGATGTCAGGACAGTAGTGGAATACTACCAATATTGGGAAATCAAGGTTATAACCCATTAAGCAATATGAGGGTTGTATATAGTCACTGTAATGGAGATGTCCCTTGAGAGTAACATAGTGAAGTTCATGTGCAATAACACAACATTATCTGTAGTCTAAATTTAGTTGGAGATACAGAGAAGGGTCTTAAGTATTGGATTGTATTTGTACTACATCAGTGGTGTGCACAAAGATTACTGTTGTATTTTATCTGTCTTTGGCCTAGCACTCTTGTGTGGGGTCATTTACTGCACTGTTATAACTTGTTGATACTTGTTAACCTCTGCTATCTCTGAAAAAACAAAAAAACAAAACAAATCTTGCTTTTTTCCCACTTTTCTGATATTTAAAAAAGTTCAGTTACAGGCTTGCTGTTCTTGAACTGTTTGTAAGTTTCTGTGAAGCCATTTTTTGCTTGGGCTAAAGGAAAGTCTCTCTGTTGATCAGTGGCAGTGAAAAACATTGAGCAGCCTGCCTGCCCCTGTGGGAGTGGTTACTGACTTGAAACTGTAGTTTTATTGGCCATTTTGGGTCAGTTCCAAAACTCCTTCATCTTCCTCTCTTAAAACCCTCTTTTGCGCGGTTTTGCGCGTTTTTGAGCATAGCACAACAACAGGCAGTGCCGCCTAATTGGGTTTAAACTATTCCTGGCTCCACAAAGTCTGCTCTTCACTTCTTCCCTTAGAACTGCTCTATCTCTCAATTTAAACACCATATTCTCATTCTAAGGCCCTTCACTGGTCCAATTAAGTAATCCTACAAGTTAGCACTATTAAACCATAAGCACTACTTACTCTTATACTCTCTACGATTACCCTGTCCTCTATTGGTCCATCTTAAATTCAGTTTCCCTATTACTCTAGCATGTCCAAAGGTCAGTCAATGGTTTCCTCTCCAGTCCAGCTGGTGAATCTGGGAATTTTGAGGCAATGTTACAACTGTCTCATGTACACGGACAACCCTCTCCTCCTCCAAACAGGTTCAAATATATGTGAGAGATGCAACTATTTAGCCAAACTGGAGGCTGAGCTCTCTCATCTCAAAACTGGTGTAACCAGTCAGGAGGAGAAGGTAACCTCACACAACACAATTCCAGTATCACATAGTCCCACCACATCAGCGAACCAAACACATAAATACACAAAAACATACTCGGAGGCTCTAAATAAAAATCTACCTAAGCAACAGAGACCTCCAAAGCAGACATCCAAGCAAACACTACCTCAAAACAAAACACACACAACACATAACCCACCAGGTCAGTGTGCCAAGCAGCCACAGCCCTTAAGGCTGAATAACACACCTGATACTCTTGTTATAGGTGACTATTGTCAGACACACTGACGTCCCGCTCACCAGGCTGAATAAAGAGAAGGTCACGGTGAGCTGCCTGTCAGGTGCTAGGATCCGACACATAACGCAAGCACTCAGGTCACTCCAAAGCAAATACAAATATGACTCAGTCATTGTACATGCTGGTGTGAATGACCTGAGACGTACCTCCCTGGATTACATGAAAAGAGACATAGAGGAGCTCTCTGATCATGTAGCCCAGGCTGGTATGACCCTGACCTTGAGCAGCATCTTACCCTCAGCTAGAATGATGCCACAGTACAAAGACAAAATGATCGATTTTAACAATTGGCTAAAATTTTGGTGTCATTCAAATGGGATCCAGTGTCTGTCAGCCTGGGATGACATGCTCGACAAGCCACATTGCTTCGCTAGGGACGGCTTGCACCTGTCACCACTGGGCTTTCGGATATTGGCAAAGGCTCTTGCCACCCCCATAGTGCCTTTTTTAGGCAAGGCTCAAAAGTCAAACCCACCCCCATAGACAGCACAAGGAACAAGAAACTAAGGGTAATGCTGCTAAACGCCAGAAGTCTTAACCTCAAGATGCACGCACTCGAAGCTCTCCTCAGTATGGAGAACATCGATATCTGTGCAGTGACAGAAACCTGGTTCAAGGCTCCAGAGAGCACCCCAGCACTACCAGGCTATACCTCATATCATGCTTTTCGCCCCAAAACCCGGACCGAACCACAAAAGGAGGGGAGTTTCCATATTTATCAAGGATATCCACACCTCCAGGTTAGTGGCATTGCACTGAAGTATCGGAGACCATCCATGTGCAACTAACAGTGGGCAAGACTGCTTTTCAGTTTATAGCATCCTACAGACCACCCTCTCAAAGTCAGGAATCCCATTCGGCTTTCCTGAAAACATTAGAGAACATGAAGATCTCTCCGAACACCATTATATTGGGTGACTTCAACTACCCAAACATTGACTGGGAGCACTACTCAAGCCCCAGCACCTTAGCCCAAAGATTCCTGGAAATTATAAACTCAAATGCTATGGAACAACTAGTCACCACTCCCACAAGAGGGGACAACATACTAGACCTGATCATTACCAACATGGGGACTCTATGCTCCACACCAGAAGTATATCCCTCATTGGTAAGATCAGACCATAAATTAATTTCACTGGATGTCCACATCCCGACCCCACCCCCAGCCCAGAAAATCACAGTGAAAAACTTCTCAAAAGCGAACTTCTCACTTCTCAAAACTGAAGTGGAATCCTTCAAGGCCCCAGGGCCAGTGGAAACTACAGCCCAAACTGCAGAATCCTATATAAATGCATTCTACTGACATCTCCAGGAATGCATGGATCATGCTATCCCAAACAAAACCAAGACCCAATCATCCAAAGGCAGGCGTCCAGTCTCGTGGACCCCTGCCATAAATAAACTGTACAACAGAAGGAGGAAGCTACTACATGATAGAGCAAAATCCCTAATAGGGAAGGCATCTCTGATCAGTACTAGCAAAAAATTACGATCCCTCATAAAATCCTCCAAGGCCAGCTTCGAGAGAAAAATTGCACAGGACACCAAAGACAATCATAAGGCTTTTTTCAGTTATGTTAGAAACCTGGGATGCAACTCCCAGACTTGTTCTGAGTTGATTCTAAATGACAAACAATACACTGAACCCACGGACATCGCCAATATCCTGGCAGACAGGTTCAGTGCAAACTTCTCCACCCCTCCCCCAAAAAGCAAGTATCTATCCCGGCAGAGGGCTGTCTCCCAAACATCTCAGATGCTCAGGTGAAGGCTGCCCTCTCCAAAGCAAAAACACTGCTTCCATGGGACCAGATGGCGTCCCAGGTTGCGTCCTACATGAACTACAAGAGGAACTAATTCCTCAAATAAAACAGCTATACAATCTCAGCCTCACTACAGGATATGTGCCCACAGAATGGCGTACAGCAACAGTGGTCCCACTCCACAAAGGTGGAGCCTCTACGGACCCTGGAAACTATTGCCCCATAAGCCTGACTAGCTTAGTCTGCAAGGCTATGGAGAGGATCATCATGGAGCTCATAAACAAAGACATTGGGGACCTACAGACACTAGATCCTACCCAGTTCGGCTTTGTCAAGGGCAGATCCTGCCTTTTGAACCTGGTTGACTTCTTTGAAACAGTCACCAAAGCCATAGATGAAGGGAAGGTAGTCCACACAGCCTATCTGGACCTTGCAAAGGCATTTGACACAATACCCCACTCGGGCATCATAGATAAGCTATCCAGCTTAAATATAAACCCCTATGTCACAAGATGGGTCGCAAACTGGCTCAAAGACAGAACCCACAGAGTGAGAGTTGCTGGAGCCATGTCAGACTCAAAACTGGTCACAAGTGGTGTCCCACGGGGTTCTGTCCTGGGACCACTCTTGTTCGGTATATACTTTTTCCGAGGTACAGGCAAATGTGGGAGGACTATGACTCACCAAGTTCGCAGACGACTGCAAACTGGGCGCTATAATCAACTCTCCAGCTGACACAAACATCCTTCAAAAAGGTCTCACAGAGACAGATAACTGGTGCCAGTGCCATGGTTTAAAGCTAAATGCCAAAAAATGTATAGTCATACCCTTTGGCAAAAACAATGTGCCCACAAATTACCACATAGGTGGAAACCCATTAAGTACAGAGAAAGTTATTAGGGACCTGTGGACCCAAGTTGATAGCAATCTCTCCTTTGAAAACCACATTGCCAAAGTGGTTAGAAAGACCTTCTACATAGCCCACCTCATCACGAAGGGTTTCACATCTAGATCAAGAGAGGTAATCGTGCCCCTTTATTCATCCCTCATCAGGCCCATCATAGAATGCAATGCCCCTTTTGGGATGTACCTTACCCGACACCTGCAGCAATTAGAAAGACCCCAAAAGTATCTCACCAAGAGGATCAAGGGTCTCAAACAGATGCCATATGCTGCTCAGTTAAAAAAACTCAAGCTCTACTCAGTTGCATACTGCCTACTTCGAGGCGATCTATGCCTGACATACAAAGCTATGCCAAATCCAGAATTAATGGACAAGCTCCACCTCAGTAAATCTAAATCCCTTAGAGCCACACGCTCGAGGGACTTGAACCTCAGCACAGAAATAAATAGAACTTGCTGGAGGGACAGGTTCATAACCCAGAGACTCCCTTCGCTCTGGAATAGAATTCCAGTTCATGTGAGGCAGAGCACCTCACTGAATCTCTTCAAGAAGAATCTCGATACGTGGATGGGGGATCGTAGGTTTGTCCCAGGGATTACTCCCGTGTCACTATTAGACAGAGGCACAGTAAACTAAACCTTAAAAAGGGCACAGTATACTCAAATCAAGGGGTGGCATAAGCCATACAGAATCGGGCTAGGCTTATAATTGCCCCAGGGCAGATAGCCTAGTATGACCCTATGAACCTATGAACCTATGAACATGCACTTGCAAATGCATCACCATCACTGGGTCAATTGAAGGTTACAATTTTGTACAAGAAGTTTTTTTCATTTATTTTCCAGCTTCTGGAGGAACTACTGTCAGAACCACAGCCTGTAAAAACAACATTTGGAGGAGCCATCCAGAAGCAGTGTTAAGCCGGTAAATCAAATAGGTTGCATTAGTCAAAAGCAAGGGAGCCCGCAGGATTTTTTGCAGGGGGGTGCAAACCCAGAGCCCCACCCACATAGCTCACCCCGCCCCCTGCCAACACAGCCCCGCCCAAGTCCACCCACCCAAGCCCCGCCCACACAGCCATTCCAGTGTCCCATTACTTGGCTATTTCTCCCCATTTACTGTAGACACTGTTCAAATCTGTGTGCATACTGTGTTATGCTTTAGTTCTACAATGATTACAGGCAGTTGGATTTAAATTTACAACTTTTATTTCAAACATTATAGCCCAAACACTGAGACATTTACTAAACCTAAACAAAGCAATAGTCTTGCAATGAAAGCAGACTTGGCATTAAAGCTTCTCTACTTTTGAAACTCACATTCAATGAAACGGCATTGAAACCCACATTCAAAGAAAATGCATCTGGCCAGTGGCAGGTTATTTACCTTTGAACTGTTTTCAAGCAATAGGCTCCTTGCACACCGTTAGGGCCATGCAAAATTTATTTGATTTACCTGATTGTATTAATTATAATATATAATTGAATTATATCCCTTGTATTATACAGCAACACTTGTATATTTCAGTGTTTCATCTACAAATTCAGTGCCTGCTGCCGTCAAAGAATAAATTGCCTATGTTAAATTAAAAAAATGGTAAGCTGGTATATTGCAATAGAAAATGGATGACAAGCTGAAAAACAGGTTCATAGTTATTAGGCATCTCATCCAAAGGAGGACATCTGAGGACTGCAGCATACAAATGTATATGCTGTAGAAATAGAACCTCAAGCCTTTACATTAAGATGCAAGTATTCTACTTGTGGTGCTACTAACATAGCTTTAAAACTTTATACCACAATAGAGATACCATTTGCTAAACAAAATGGTTGCACATTGTAAATAGACTTGGCATGAGCAGCAGTGAACTTCGCTTCCCTTAAAACTCACAGTTCCTTGAAAATGCACTTGAAAATTCCACCTGCTAACTCTAACTTGGGCATTTCACTTTCTCTCACTCTTACAAAGATACCACACCCCTCAAGGCTTCACCCTTAGTGCAAGAAATCTTGACAAAGCCTAAAATAAATAGGGACAAATTATAAATATGGCTCTCAGAAAATTGCAAGAGTAACAGGATTTGTGTTAGTATGCATTTTTCAGTATGCATTTTTCTAAATGACATGACATCTACAACTGAAATGTCTCATTATTTAGCAACTTCAATCCTTTTTAAGAGGAATATGGGGCAAAAATCTGGACAGCTGAGGGGTATGCTACCTCCCTCTTATACACACACCAAATAATTCTGGTCAGACTTGAATTAGTTCTGGGAAGGTTGCACTGAACGGCACCGTGCTTGATCTGAAGTGGGTGAAATCCTGGTAGCTAGTGATTGCAGCTCAGCAATGTGGAGCATTAAAGCATTTTTAGCAGAGCATTGTTTCATCACTACCTATTGTGTTTGCACATAAGCTGTAGTCATTTCAAACATTTGCCTTTTTGATTACTACAGAGTACATTTACCCACCAGAGCTATTGTGTTTTGACTTCATTGTGGAGCTAGTTGTTGCAGGGCTTGGCTTTTAAGTAAGGTAGCAATGCTTATTTACCATATACCATTAAAGCCACCCAACTACAAGTGTACTAACACACAGACACTGCTATAAGACACTGGTCTCCAATAAAATGTAATGAGCTTCTGAAAATACTGTAATCCTGTCCTTTTATTACAAATACTGTCATATGCATTTCAATACCCAAGGCTTATACATTATCTAGCTATGTAAATATTCTCTGCATGGCAACAACGAAAAGGCTTTCAATGCTAGCAATTCTTTAACAATATGCTTACTAAAGCTTACTTGCATCTTACAATCTCTGACAAGCTTACCTGATGTTCATTAAACCATGGCTACTTAAACAGAGCAACAGGACGCTGTGATAGCATGCAGTTCCTGAATAATAAGAAGCATAAATCAACAGTATAAAAATCTGATAGAAAACCAGAACATTTTGCAAAATCAAGGACAGATGAAAAGCCACGGTCATATTTGTGATCTACCTTGGATGGGGGAATACTCTGCACACTTAACTGCATAACTGCTTCTTGCCTTCCTTGGACACATCCCGAGCCACTACAATGGGGGCTGGGGTGCAATAAGTATGTCATAATTTGAAATGTCTCTGGCTGACAGTGATGGCTCTGACACTCCTACCTCTCAACTTCAGAGCAAGAAATCTGGACAAAGCCATACATAGAATTAGAAGTGGGACACAGGCCCAAAAATAAGGCCAATTTTTAAATATTGCTCTTATTAACTTAATAGAACAGGTAGATCTTGCATTAGTACAAATTTTCTGAAGGGTATAAAATCTGAAACTCATTTTCTAACTTCAATCTTTAATGACTTGCCACTAATTTGCCAGAAACCACAATTTTATGAAAAACAGACCAAAATGTGATGCAAAAATACCTGTCAAAAGGGACACCTTTTAATATTAACAGTTAACTTGAAGCAGCTAACAAAATAAGAGCATCCACATGCATTTCTGAAATAAAGGTAATCTATAACTGATCATTACAGTTATAATTGTAAACCCTCCACATTTTCTTCCAAAATTGCCATTTTGGAGGAGGCATTATTAGGGGAGAGCAACATTTTGAGCCAGAATTGGGGACAATTGAGATGTTTGGATATTCCTAATCTACAAAGTGATTTGCACGTACCTCTCAACCTCTTAATGCAGGAAATCTGAACAAGGCCAAATATATTGGGGAACATAGAAACACTACTAAAAATTGCTCTTGTATAAACTTAGTCTTGCATTAGCATGCATTTTTCTGAAGGTTATGACATCTGAAACTCAATGTCTGTCATTTAATGGCTTCATTCCTAAATGATTTGCTAGAAAACCACAAATTTTGAGAAACAAACCAAAATAAGCAGCAAATATCTATTAATTCTGCAAAGATATGGACAACTGAGAGGTATAGTTCAACCGGGGCTGTCTGAGTTTGCTACCCCCCCCTCACAAAATCATGGCCAAATGGAGCCTCCCCCCTGCAGCCATTCCAATGTCCCATTCCTTGGTTATTTTGCCCCATTTACCATAAACACTAATGTGCATACTGCTTTACTTCATGATGATTTAGGATTTCATTTGAAAGTTTTATTTTGCATTTTACAGCACAAACCCTAATACATATCTGTTAAAGCAATGCAGTCTTAATGAAAATAGACTAACATTAATACTTCTCTGCCCTTGAAACTCACATGCATTGAAACAGCACCGAAACCCACTTTCAGAGAAAATACATTTTGCCAATTGCAAATATTAACTCTGGGCTGTCTTCAAAATCATAGGCCCCTCGAACATAACATACACATGCTCTTTGATACACCTTCCTGACTGTATTACATTATATTCCTTGTACAATACAGTACAGTTGTTAAAGGGCATTTTAAATTTATTGTTTTGAAAATTTTTCCAGTAAACAAAGAAACAAAAAGCATCCACCAATGACAAAATTGCCCAATTCAGAACATTTCCATCATAAGGTCTACTCAAGTCCACCAGTATCAGTAAAAAATATATACAATCTCTGTAGTAAAATCCACATTGAAGAAATTTGTAACTAATAGAGGTTGCTGCTAGCAAACACTTTATACGTCATTGTTTAATCTACAAATAAAGTGTCCGTTACCCTTGAAGAATAAATTGCCTTTGTTGCATGCAGTAAAATGAAAAGCTAGTAATACCGCAATAGAGAATGGATAGCAAACTGTTAACAGGTTCATAGTTACTAGGTATCTTTGACAAAAGGACTGCAGCATCCACCCCCTTTACAACACAATACAGCATCAGCAATGCATTTACCTACTGCGGGAGTAGAACCCACAGCCTTCAGCATCTAAAGCAAGTACACTATCTGTTGTGCTATTAACAATGCAAGCAGACTAAACATAATCAGCACTAAACTTTTGCTCCCCTGCAGCTCTCAGCTCCTTGTAAAATCTACTCGACACTCAGCTGTATCTCTGAACTTTGCAGCACAAGAAATCTGGAAAAAGCCAAAATTTATTGGGGGGGGGGGCAAAAGGCCAAACAACAGGGACACATTTTAAACATTGCTTGTATAATGTTTGAAAGTTGCTAGAATAAAATGCTGCATTACCACCACACATTTCACTGCCACGTCTTGAACCCAGGGGACCCCGTGCAAAAGTCAAAGCAACATACCACTACGCCAAATCAGCTGTTTTGTGAAAGAGGAAGACTGAAACTTTACCATTTAGTGAATTCAGTTCTCACCATAGCACAGCTGTCAACCTCTTAGCACAAAAGACCTGAACAAAGCCAATAATGGGTGACTACAACCACCAAACATTCAGTGAATTCATTTCTCACCATAGCTCTCAACCTCTTAGCAAATAACACCTGGACAAAGCCAGTAATGAGAGAATATAGCCCCCAAACATTTTCAGTGAAATCAGTTCTTATCATAGCTCTCAACATTAGCAAAAAACCTGGATGAAGCCAATAAATACCTGGATGAAGCCAATAAATACCTGAACAAAGCCAATACTGGGTGAATACAGCCCCCAAACATATTCAGTGAATTCGATTCTTACCATAACTCTCAACCCTAGCACAAAACCTGGATGAAGCCAATAATGGGGGGAATACAGTCCCAAACACAGGGATACATTTCAAATATCCATCTTGTACACTTAGAAAATTGCTAGAATAAAAGCTTGCTTTTGTTACCATACACTTTCTGAAGAAAAGAAGTCCAATATTGAAATGTGTCCATTTACATTTATTAACCAGGAAAGTCTGACTTTGAAAAAAAAAAAAAGCTAATTTTTTTAGCAGAGGCCCAGGGAGAAACACTCCAGACAGCCACGAATAAAACCAGATAATAACACTTAGCTGTCAGGCAACAAGGACACAAATGCAGAAACCACAGATTTTATGAGGAACAGAAAAAGTATGAGGGAAAATCCTGCAATATTTTTACAAATGGTGGTGGGTAGGGAATTCAGGCTCTTGCCACTTGGGCCCGAGGTACAGGGTTCAAGCCTTATTCTCTACCCACCACCATGTACACCTGGGGCATTTTACACACACACACACACACACACACTACCTGAACGGGTCCCATCTTCCGTTCCTGGATAATCCGTCTGAGTCCCCGCTACCGGTGTCCCATCTTCCATTCCCGCTCAAATAACCCATCTAAGTTCCCGCTTTCACATAGCGATGATGTCAGCCTGTCTAAGTTCCCGCGATGATGTCAGCACGCCTACCCGCGATCTTCTTAAAGAAGAACGCACAAAAAAAAAAACAACTTTGTAATGCTATAGTCAGCCGATTCCAGGGGGGTGCAAGTGCACCCCCTTGCACCTGCCTGCGGGCGCCCTTGGTCAAAAGTACACTTGAAAGTAGCCAATGTACTTCATTTTGCAATTTGTGCAAAATGGTGTACAATTAAGGCTTTATTTAAAATGCATAATTACATTTGTACTGAAATTATATTGTGCAATTTCAAGAGTAGATAACTGGAAAATATCTGAATAACTGCTGTGCATTAGACTAACAGTTGTACACTTCAGCAAGTATCAGTTATGCCACACACAGGCTTGGAAGTATGAGTAGTATAATGTTAGTAAACAGGGCATTTACAGGCCTAAGCGAGTATCAGTTACGCTACACACAGGCTTGGAAGTATGAGTAGTATAATGTAAGTAAGGTGGGCATTTACAGGCCTCAGCGAGTATCAGTTACGCCACACACAGGCTTGGAAGTATGAGTAGTATAATGTTAGTAAGGTGGGCATTTACAGGCCTCAGTGAGTATCAGTTACGCCACACACAGGCTTGGAAGTATGAGTAGTATAATGTTAGTAAGGAGGGCATTTACAGGCCTCAGCGAGTATCAGTTACGCCATACACAGGCTTGGAAGTATGAGTAGTATAATGTTAGTAAGGTGGGCATTTACAGGCCTCAGCGAGTATCAGTTATGCCACACACAGGCTTTGAAGTATGAGTAGTATAATGTTAGTAAGGTGGGCATTTACAGGCCTCAGCAAGTATCAGTTACGCCACACACAGGCTTGGAAGTATGTGTAGTATAATGTTAGTAAGGTGGGCATTTACAGGCCTCAGCGAGTATCAATTACTCCACACACAAGCTTGGAAGTATGAGTATTATGATGTCATTAAGGTGGGCATTTACAGGATGAATGTTGTCATGACACAAACCTTGAAAGCACTGTTAAAGCAGAACCAAATCAAAAGTTATAAGTTAAGAGTCTTGCCACTAACATCTGCCTGTAATGTGTTTTTTTCAGTAGAGATAATTGAAACAGGAGGGTCTGTAGGACTGGGATGGTGTGAAGAACTCATGCAGATAATGTGTATTTGAAAGGTGAAGTTACATCAACCTGGGTGCAAATTCCCACTACTTTGGAAAAATATTCAGTATGGTCCCATGGTGAGAAGAGGGCACTTGACTAGTAGGCAGTGACACATTCATCAAAAGTCAAGGGTGTGTATACATAACTGGATAGAGATGCATACATCAATGTCTAATACTTATTTCTTCTCATTTTGGATTAATAACAGAACGCATCGGTTATGGAGCGGGACGATTGTTGTGAGGGCACCCGGATGGACAATAGTGAGCAGAATACCAGTGTGTGTATACAGACTCGGGCATTCATCCTACTTATGTAAGTAACATGTACTACTCAGTCCATCAGTTAAATAGCAGATGATATCAGTTTACAGTGATTCCTTTGTGTTGCGATTCAATAATAACCATAGTCGGTGTATGGATTTGCAGTGGACTTTTGGATTACACCCCTTGGCACCTGGCGCCATCATTGTAGCACCTTGTTGATGGTCAGCTTGTCCAGGAAGTCAGAATGCACAGAATGCCAAAATGTGGAATGGAATTGGCAGGGAAGAGTGTGAAGCATAGGTGCATGTGTCAGATGTATTTACAATACCAATTTAAACATGTATTTGTCTTGCAATTGTTTCGCTGGTAGGCCACAATGTCCATCAGAGGACATGGCAGACTAGTCTAAGGAAGGCTAAGCAGATATTGTAAGTCAGGTGTGATATGCAACCAAAAGTGCAGGTGTTTGAATGACCCAGTTTGAAAGACCGTCAATACAGATATGCAATATGAGGCTCAGTTTCTGTGTTTCATTTGTAATTGGCTACCACAGCACAATCATTACAACCATGAAGATCCCTCAAATTATTGTCACAACAGATCAATTCTTAACATTGATTGTCATAATTCATGATTCATTGAGACATGACATGAGACACTGACCTGTGTCAGTGAAATGCTTCTTTTTTAGGCATGAAAATGCTGCAAGGCTTTTTATGTACTCGACCTTACTGTGTATGCTAATTGTAATGTATGACAATCGGTTTTGAGAAGTACTGCTAAGGATGACTATACTTTGGATTTTAAACAGGTGGAGATGGAACTTGTACCAGTTTGCACAGAAGTCATTGTGGACAGTAGTGAGGTATTGACTAGCAGATTCAGACAAGCCGGTAAGTTGAAGAACAAGTCCTGCCAGACCCAAAATATGGGTACTGCAGTAAGTGTTGGAATACAGGCAAAGATACCAGAAACTAGTAGTATCACATCTAAGGTTAAGTTTAGTGAAAGCCATGGTGTTGCTATTCAATTCCCAGAAATAATAGTGTAACCTTTTATAGAGCACAACTACAGTAAGGTGTCAAAATACACACAGAACTTAAATGATGTGCATCCAAGCACAGAAGAGGACGTAGGTCATAATAATTCTTTAGAGAGTGCTAGTAATCATCATTCAGTGGTACACTCTGGCATTGAACCAATGCAGGTCCAAGAACAAAATGATGAGGGTAGCATGTATAGCGACAACAGTAGTGATAATTGTATGTCTGAAGGAAGTAGAGGAAATGAGAGTAACGAGAATGAAGAAGACCCAGACTGGGGCGAATCCTCAATAAGTATGTCAGGAAATGAGAGTAACGAGAATGAGGAAGACCCAGACTGGGGCGAATCCTCAATAAGTATGTCAGGAAATGAGAGTAACGGGAATGAGGAAGACCCAGACTGGGGCGAATCCTCAATAAGTATGTCAGGAAATGAGAGTAACGAGAATGAGGAAGACCCAGACTGGGGTGAATCCTCAATAAGTATGTCAGGAAATGAGAGTAACGAGAATGAGGAAGACCAAGACTGGGGCGAATCCTCAATAAGTACGTCAGGAAATGAGAGTAACGGGAATGAGGAAGACCAAGACTGGGGTGAATCCTCAATCAGTATGTCTCAGTTTGATGTGGATGATTCATTCCAGGAGTTGTCACAGGAGGAAGTAGTTGTTGGACAAAAAAAAATTCATTGTTTTTGAAACATGCCTCGATAAGTTGTTGTTGAAACTTGCATGTCCGATGTGCAGGGCACCAGCTTGTGAAATTGAGAAGAAGACCATACTTGGAACTTCTGTTTGTGTAAAAGTGTCCTGTTTTAATGGACATGAAATTCTAAGTTGGGAAAGCCAACCACTGCTTGGTCAAATGCCAGCAGGCAACCTAATGAGTGCTGCAGCAGTACTGTTCAGCTGCAGTACTTACGCACATATATCAAGGTTTTGTGCTTACCTAGGTGTAGAATCCATTGGAAAGACGACATACTATGACATACAGAGTCAATATCTTTTCCCAGTTGTCCAATTCCATTGGCATGAGCATCAGATTAACTTGTTGAAGGACCTTGAAGGGAGATTGATAAAGTTAGGTGGAGATGGACGCTGTGACAGTCCAGGATTTTCAGCTAAGTACTGTACCTACAGTATGATGGATTTAGACACAGGATGCATAGTAGATTTTGCAGTGGAGCAGGTCTGTGAAGGGGTGTCATCAGTGGGACTTGAGAAGATCGGTTTTGAAAGGTGCATGAGAAATTTAATTAGTAAGGGTGTGAGTATCAGAGTAGTAGCAACAGATAGGCATCTAGGTATAGCATCAGTAATGCGGACTGAATTTACTCAGATAGAACATCAGTTTGACATTTGGCACATGTGCAAAAGCATTCGTAAAAAAATTATGCTGGCTGCCAAACATAAAGGACAAGAGGATTTACTTCCATGGTGTTGCAGTATTTGTAATCATTTGTGGTGGTGTACAGCAACGTGTGAGGGTGATCCAGTATTACTTATGGAGAAATGGTTTTCCCTGTCATATCATGTGATTGACCAACATAACTGGGGGTGTGCTACCAAATATGTGAAATGCTCACATGAAGTAACAGTCCCTCGTGGGACTGATAAAAAATGGCTAGAGGAAGGAGGGGAGTGCCACAGTGCCCTGCAGAAGATTGTAAGTAACACATTGTTGCTAAAAGATCTGAAGCAGACTACAAAGTTTTGTCATACTGACAATTTGGAGGTATTCCATGCATTGCTGTGTCCTTACTGTCCACAGTTAGGGCACTTTAGCTATGGAGGGATGAAAGCAAGAACAATGTTAGCTATCATGGACCACAATGCAAATCAAAATAGGGAGCATTTAGTTATTAGATGCCCCTCTAGTCGCTCTGGGCCAATTGGTGAAAAGAGATACAGAATAGTGTATCCCAAGGTAAAGCAGGAGTGGATAGCAAAGCCTATATTTGAAGGTAGGCAGTATGGCTACATCTATGACCTTATGATGACCGTAGTGTCTGCCAAGACAGGTAGTCTGGGTGTGGAGCCAATGGAAGTATCAGAACTGCTCAGAAACATAGCTCGATCTGAGCGGCCAGAGAAAAATACCATGATTGCGCAGTTTCAGTCCCGTTTTGGCAGTAAGTAGTCAAGCACACATAAAAAATGTATAGTTCAGACTACTTGCTAAGTTGAGTCCAGTATAAGTTATGGAGAAGTTGCCTGTCATGTGTGTATGTCAAAGGAGCTGAAATTTTAAGCAGTGCAATTGTTTTATAGTAAGAGAGATAGTGTCAGATAGTCTGCGAGACTATGACAGCAGCGACCAATCTGACTACTGTCACTCAGTACTGAAAAAAAAGCAGGTAGAAACATTACTAGTGGACATTTGACAAATGGTACAGTCCCTAAAGCTTCATATTTCTTTTGAAAGTGAGACAGTCATGTTTAATCAGTTACAGAAGCTGATGTTAACTCATTCATGAAAGTGTAATGTAGCTGTTGGATGGGATGGGCCATTCCATATCTGTCACATGCAGTGTGATGTTTAAATATTATGCAAGAAACAGTGTCAGTCTGCGAGACTTAGACAGCAGTGACCTGTCTGAATAGTATTGTTAAGTATATTAAAATGCATGTAGAAACATTACTAGTGAAAATTTGGGGAATGGTCGAGTCCCTCAAGGTTTATATGTCCTTTGAAAGTGAGACAGTCATGTTTAAGCAGTTACAGAAGCTGATAACTCATTTATGAAAGTTTAATGAAGCTGTTGGATGGGACATTCAATTTGTATGATATGCACTGTAGCAGCTGAAGTTAGTCTTGGTTTCTATCCAGTTTTGCACGTATTTAGGGTGATTGCTTGTATCACTTTGACCATGGTTGTTGTGGTTGACAATATAGGAAGTGGTCTCAGCTAATATACAAAGGTGTGACATTTGAGGTGACATGTCAGTGTGCAGTAGCTGAAAATGAGTTGTCTGAGTGGGTATTAATAAATACATATCAACAGTTGAACAATGTAAAGTGTGTGTATGTATATAATTATGTAATTTTTTCCTATGGTTCTCATGTGTACAAGTGCTGGTGCTTGAGAAAAACTGATCTGAAAGTTGTGTAATCCATTTCCCGGTAATGCAAAGTAACTGTCCTGGACACTGCTGGAGACTAACGTCCAATGGAAATCGTATTTGACATGGATGCCAGAATTACCTTGGTGATAGCAAAGGTGGGTATGACGTGATATTCTGCAGTATGCAAGAAGTAAACATTAAGTCATACATACTTGTTTATATCTATAACCTAACAGTATGTGTTACTGATGTTCATTACAGGTGATGTGAATATATAGATGTCAACTGAAGAAATATAACCTGAATGAAGTGAAAGTACTGGCAGAGTAGGCATGGTAAATATTTCACAAAGGACATTTTACAGCCCAAGGTAAGTGTGATGAAGTTAATATCGATAGGCATTGAAGCACCGGTGACAACTCATAAGCAAGTTTGAAAGGTAAACAATAGTCTACTGGTTGCTGAAAGGAAATGTCTTGATAGTGTATTATACATTTTTTGTTTCTTGATGGCGAAGGAAGTAGCCTGGAGTAAGAGTGCCATTGGTTCTAGGTTGCCGTATTACACCTGTTTATAGTGCAAAGATAAAATGTACAGAAATAACAGCAGTCAGGAATACCAGGTAGAACAGGTATCAGCTCACTACACATTGCTGGACAGGAACACTGCAGAGGCATGCTGTTCCTAGGATGATGGACATTGAGACTGTGACCCCATGACAGGTATGGCTGTTCAAACTGTGCCTGTTCCATGATGCACTTGCAAAGGAGATAGATTCGGAGGGTTCAGTGACAGTCAGCTGATTAAGTTTTGTGACGGTGTAATAGAAACACTTAGTTGCAATGGTCATTGTGTGGTAACTTGATGTGAGGGGTGGTGTGACAGTCACTTATGTTGGGTATTGTAAGGGAAGGAAAACACAATGGTTATGTTCTGCTGACAAAGTCATAGTGGTGTGAGACTATTAAAAATGTTTGATGTGCTAAGGGAAGGGAACACACACTATTGGGTGGACGCACTGCTAGTAACACAAATGAAAAGCAGTAGGTGGTCAATGCTACTAATTAGTGGACGTGCTGTAGATGAATTACTATGTCTTATAGTAAACATTCATGCACAAAGTTAATGACATTGGAAGTCTTGTAACCAAAATTTGGCACACTAAATGCAGGCACACCCATAGGATATGTAGAGTGCTGTTCAAGCATGGTAAATTATTAGTTTTATATGTGTGCAGGACAATGTCATATATGTAGTTGCATAATTTTTTTTATTCAAAAGACTTTACTCTTAAAGAGTATGTTAGTTGCAGTAGGCACTGAATTTCATAAGGCCATGGACAGCGGTAAAGAAAATAATAAGCCTCTGCAAACCCGCTGTGTATGTATGAAGTATGTGCTGTAACGCAAAAACACATTCAGCATACGTAACTATCTGGAACCAATTCCAAACCCGCTGTGTATGTATGAAGTATGTGCTGTAATGCAAAAACACATTCAGCATACGTAACTAGCAGGAACCAATTCCAAACCCGCTGTGTATGTATGAAGTATGTGCTGTAACGCAAACAACACTGAGCATATGTAACTAGCAGGAACCAATTCCAAACCCGCTGTGTATAGGTTCATAGGTTCATACTAGGCTATCTGCCCTAGGGCATCTATAAGCCTAGCCAGAATGTGTTTGGCTTTCGCCACCCATTTTAAATTTATTTTGCTCTGCCCTTTTTCGAGGTTAGTATACTGTGCCTCTGTCTAACAGTGACACAGAAGTGATACCTGGGGTAAACCTACAATCTCCCATCCACTCATCAAGATTCCTCTTGAATAGAGTCAATGAGGGACTCTGCCTAACCTGGACTGGGATTTTATTCCAGAGTGAAGGGAGCCTCTGGGTTATGAATCTGTCCCTCCACCCTGTCCTATTTATTTCAGTGCTGAGGTTTAAGTCTCTCGAGCGCGTAGCTCGATGGGATTTGGATTTTCTGAGGTGCAGCATGTCCATTAATTCCGGGTTGGACATGGCTTTATACGCCAGGCACAGATCGCCTCTGAACAGGCGGTGTGCCACTGAGTAGAGCTGGAGTTTCTTTAACCGGGCAGCATATGGCATCTGTTTGAGCCCTTTGATCCTCTTGGTGAGGTACTTTTGGGGTCTTTCCAGTTGCTACAGGTGTCTGGTAAGGTACATCCCAAAAGGGCATTGTACTCAATTATGGGCCTGATGAGGGATGAGTAAAGAGGCAGGATGACCTCCCCTGATCTAGATGTGAATCCCTTCATGATTAGGTGGGCTATATAAAATGTTTTTCTAACCACTTTGGCCACGTGGTTGTCAAATGAGAGATTGCTATCAACTTGGGTCCCCAGGTCCCTAATTACTTCTTCTGTACTTAATGGATTACCACCTATGTGGTAATTTGTGGGCACTTTGTTTTTGCCAAAGGGGATGACTATACACTTTTTGTCATTTAGCTTGAGGCCATGGCTCTGGCACCAGTTGTCTGTTTCTATGAGGCCCTTTTGGAGGATGCTTGTGTCGGCTGGAGAGTCGATTATGGCACCCAGTTTGCAGTCATCTGCGAACTTGGTCAGCCACAGTCGTTCCATGTTGGCCTGTACCTCCGAGAAATATATACCGAACAAGAGAGGTCTCAGGACTGAGCCTTGTGGGACACCACTTTTAACTGGTTTGGAGTCTGACATGGCTCCAGCAATTCTAACCATGTGGGTTCTGTCCTTGAGCCAGTTTGCAATCCATCTAGTGACATAGGGGTTTATATTTAAGCTGGTGAGCTTATCTATAATGCCCGAGTGGGGCATTGTATCGAAGGCTTTTGCGAGGTCCAGGTAGGCTGTGTGGACCACCTTCCCCTCGTCAATGGCCTTGGTGACTGTTTCAAAGAAATCAACCAGGTTTAAGAGGCAGGATCTGCCCTTAACAAAGCTGAACTGGGTAGGATCCAGTGTCTGTAGGTCCCCAATATCTTTATTTATGAGGTCCATGATGATCCTTTCCATAGCTTTGCAGACCAAGCTAGTCAGGCTTATGGGGCGATAGTTTCCAGGATCCGTTGAGGCACCACCTTTATGGAGAGGGACCAATGTTGCTGTACACCACTCTTTGGGCACATATCCTGTAGTAAGGCTGAGATTGAACAGTAGTTTTATGTTTGGGTTTAGCACTTCTTGGAGTTCATGTAGGACGCAGCCCGGGACACTGTCTGGTCCCACTGATGCTGTGATTTTTGCTTTGGAGAGGGCGGCTCTTACCTGAGCATCTGAGATGTCAGGGGGGCAGCACTCTGCTGGGATAGATATTTGCCCTTTTGGTGGGGGGGGAGAAGTTTGCACTGAACCTGTCAGCTAGGATGTTGGCAATGTCTGTGGGTTCAGTGTATTTTTTGTCATTTTGGACTAATTCTGAGCATATCTGGGAATTACCACCCAGGTTCCTAACATAACTAAAGAAAGCCTTGTGATTATCCTTAGCGTCCTGTGCAATTTTTCTCTCGAAGCTGGCCTTAGACAATTTTATGAGTGCCCATAGTTTTTTGCTAATACTGATCAGTGATGCCTTCCCTTTTGGGATTTTGCTCTATCATTTAATAGCTTCCTCCTTCTATTGTATAGTTTGTTTATGGCTGGGGTCCACCAGACAGGACATCTGCCTTTGGAGGATTGGGTCTTTGTTTTATTTGGGATCGCATGATCCATGCATTCCTGAAGGTGTTCATAGAATGCGTTTATAAAGGATTCTGCGGTCTGGGCCAGATT
Source organism: Protopterus annectens (assembly GCF_019279795.1). Lineage (NCBI taxonomy): Eukaryota > Metazoa > Chordata > Ceratodontiformes > Protopteridae > Protopterus > Protopterus annectens. The sequence continues at coordinate 623,561,090 of NC_056744.1, forward strand.
TTCCACAGGCCCGGGGGCTTTGAAGGATTCCACCTCGGTTTTGAGGAGTGTGAAATTTGCTTTAGAGAAGTTTTTCACTGTGGTTTTCTGGGCAGGGGGTGGGGTCGGGATGTGAATATCCAGTGAGATTAGTTTATGGTCTGATCTTACCAGTGAGGGATACACTTCTGGTCTGGAGCATAGAGTCCCCATGTTGGTGATGATCAGGTCCAGTATGTTTTCCCCTCTTGTGGGAGTGGTAACAAGTTGTTCCATAGCATTTGAGTTTATAAATTCTAGGAATCTTTGGGCTAGGGTGTTGGAGCTAGAGTAATGCTCCCAGTCTATGTTTGGGTAGTTGAAGTCACCCAATATAATGGTGTTTGGAGAGACCTTCATATTTTCCAGTGTTCTCAGGAAGGCCGAGTGGGGTTCCTGGGTTTGGGAGGGTGGTCTGTAGCAGGCTATAAACTGGAAGGCAGTTTTACTCACTGTTAGTTGCACATGGATAGTCTCTGATGTTTCGTGCTTTGCCACCAACCTGGAGGTGTGGGTATCTTTGATGAATATCGATACTCCCCCTCCTTTTGTGGTTTGATCCAAGTTTTGGGGCCGAAAAACATGGTATGAGGTATAACCTGGTAGTGCTGTGGTGCTCTCGGGAGCCCTGAACCAGGTTTCTGTTACTGCAAAGATATCGATGTTCTCCATGCTAAGGAGAGTTTTGAGTGCGTGCATCTTGAGGTTTAGACTTCTGGCGTTGAGTAGCATTACTCTTAGTTTCTTATCCCTTGTGATACCTATGGAGGTGGGTTTGTCTTTTGAGCCTTGCCTAAAAAAGGCACTATGGGGGTAGCAAGAGCCTTTGCCAACATCCGAAAGCCCAGGGGTGACAGGTGCAAGCCGTCCCTAGCGAAGCATCGTGGCTTGTCGAGCATATCATCCGAAGCTGACAGGCATTGGATCCCCTTTGAATGACACCAGTACTTAGCCAATTGTTGAAATTGATCATCTTGTCTTCATATTGTGGCATCATTCTTGGTGAGGGTAAGATGCTACTCAAGGTCAGGGTCATACCGGCCTGGGCTACATGCTCAGAGAGCTCCTTTATGTCTCTTTTCATGTAGTCCAGGGAGGTGCTCACGTCATTCACACCAGCATGGACAATGACTGAGTCATATTTGTACTTGCCTTGGAGTGACCTGAGTGCTTGTGTTATGTGGCGGATCCTAGCACCCGACAGGCTGCTCACCATGACCCTCTCCTTGTTCAGCCTGGTGAGCGGGACGTCAGTGTGCCTGACAATAGAGTCACCTATTACAAGTGTATCAGGTGTGTTGTTTAGTCTTAAGGGCTGTGACCGTTTGGCACACTGGCTTTGTGAGATATGTGTTGCACGTGTTTTGTTTTGGGGTAGCGGCTGCTTGGGTGTCTGCTTTGGAGGTCTCTGCTGCTTCCGCAGATCTTTATTTAGAGCCTCCGAGTATGTTTTGGTGTGATTATGTGTTTGATTTGCTGTCGTGGTAGGTCTATGTGAGACTGGAATTGTAGTGAGTGTGGTTTCCTTCTCCTCCTGACTGGTTATGCCAGTACTGAGTTTAGAGATCTTAGCCTCCAGTTTGGCTATATGGTTGCATTTCTCACATGTGTTGGAATTTGTTGGGAGGAGGAGAGGGTTGTCTGTGTACATGAGGCAGTTGTAACATTGCCTCAAGATTCCCAGATTCACCAGCTGGACCGGAGAGGAGATTGACAACTGACCTTTGGACATGCTAGAATAATATTGGGAATTCCTTAATAATTGAAAACAAGGGCCAGTGGGGAGTGAGGGTGTAGTGCTTTTAATTTTTAGTGCTGACTTATATAATTGCTTTAGTGAGCAAGTGCCAGGTAACTTAAGTGCAATGTGTTACAGGTAACTTAATGACAAACAGTAACTTTCTTTCAAGTGAAACAAGGAAATAAGTACAGTAAGCAATGCAGATATCACTAGTGATCCACAGAAGCGCTGAGAAGCCAGTATTAGGTGGAATTAGCGTTCCAGGGAAATAACAAGCAAACAAACAACAAGCATATAAACAAAGCTAGATTCAGCAGGCCTGGATCTAGTCTATGCTACAGCAAACAAGGTGTACCAATTTCAGTAAGATACAGTTCAAATATTCAGGCACTATAAACCTTTAACCAGAAATTCCCAGCTCAGAAGGGCAGAGTCCAGCCTCTTCTCCCACAAGAGTGCAGACCACGAACCTTCTTAATGTAAAATAACTGGCCTGAAGCCCAAGTGCTTAAACCAGAACTAATACACTTTAAGAATAACAGACACTGGGCTCTCAATCAGCAGTTTCCAACTTAGAAGGATGAAAGCTACCTGTCCTGCCACCACAGTGCATGCCACAAACCTTCCTATTGTAAAACAACTGGTCTGAAGCCCAAGTGCTTAATCCAAAAGACTTAGAATGATAGCTACACTTTAATCAAGTTACTACCAAGCAGTAATAAATACAATTGAATACTTTAGGGAATGCCTGGATTAGTGCTCAAGTTACACAAACAAAGCTAGATCCAGCAGGCCCGAATCCAGTCTATGCCACAGCAAACAAGGCGCACCAATTTCAGTAAGAAGCAGTTCAGATATGCATGCACTATAAGCCTTTAACCAGAAATTCCCAGCTCAGAAGGGCAGAGTCCAGCCTCTCCTCCTACAAGAGTGCATGTGCTGTAACGCAAAAAACACTGAACATATGTAACTAGCAGTAACCAATTCCAAACCCGCTGTGTATGTATGAAGTATGTGCTGTAACGCAAAAAAACATTGAGCATATGTAACTAGCAGGAACCAATTCCAAACCCGCTGTGTATGTATGAAGTATGTGCTGTAACGCAAAAAAAAATTGAGTATATGTAACTAGCAGTAACCAATTCCAAACCCGCTATGTA